>NC_059073.1:56150483-56205483 GCF_020497125.1 Mauremys mutica
ACAGTCACAGGTTCTTCATTTTTTGAAGGGGGAACCCAAGACCAATTTGTTGCTGAGTGGTTCCTCTTGGGTTGCCAGGAACTTCCTCCTCATTGCTGGCCTATGAACACACTTTTGCTGCAGTGTCACTATTACTTCTGGCCATAATGATTGAGGGCAGCTCAGTAATGTGGAAGATAGCATGGTGCAATTGGCCAACTACACTTCTGGGAGCAAGGAACTCCTGTTTTCTAACCCAAGAACCAGCCATTTGTGTTTTTGTTCAAGTCACCATTATCTGCTTTAGTTTCTTCATTTGCAAAATAAAGAAAATAACACTTTATTTCTACATCATAGGGCTGTTGTGATGAATACTTAGCTTTTGTAAAATGCTATATAAGTGCTAAGTATTATTGTACTTATGTATTCTACTATATACATAGATAGAGGAATACTACAAAGAGACAATGCAATACAGATTGGAGAAATAGGCAGAGAGAAATGAGAATGCAGCAACCAGAGGATGACCAATCAGGACAAAGAATTAATAAAAAATCTAGAAAGGTTAGAAACATAGAAAATGAAATGAGATTCAATATTTAAAAGTGCAAGCTAATACATTTGGAGGAAAATTATCTGAAACAGATTCAGTGGGAGACAGAAAGGCATATAGGAGTGCTGGTGTCTGAAACCACTGCCTGTCACGCTGACCAATATTGTCTCATTAGTTCCTTGCACTTCCCCTATGTGTCTATATCCATCTGTTATCGCTTGTCTTATACTTAGACTGTTAGCTCTTTGGGCAGGAGAAGTCTTTTGGTTCTGTATTCCTAAAGTGCCTTATACAACAGGGTTCTGGTACATAATATGGTCTCCTAGATGCTACATTAATACAAGTAATACATACATTAAGAAAATAATAATAATAATTGTACTGGTCATAATAAACAGCAAAATTAGACATGGAGATTGTAATATGATACGGCTGTGAAAAAAGGTCAATGGAATTTAGTACTGTTTAAGTCAGGGGGTCTCAAACTGGGGATTGGGACCCTTCAAGGGGGTCACGGGGTTATTACAGGGGGGGTCGTGAGCCGTCAGCCTCCACCCCAAACCCTGCTATGCCTCCAACATTTATAATGGCGTTAAATATATTAAAAAATATTTATGGGGGGGGTCGCACTCAGAGGCTTGCTATGTGAAAGGGGTCACCAGTAAAAAAGTTTGAGAACCACTGGTTTAAGTGAAAGAATCCCATTATAGGACAGGGAGGTAAATACTCCTTCTTTCTAGGCCCAGTCCAGTACCCATTATTGACTTCTATGAAATTTTATATGGTTCTGGAACAACCAGACTTGGAATGCATGCTATCTTTCCCAGGTATCTCAATACTAAATAGCTACTGACCAGCTGGAGGGGTTTCAGAGACCAACAACAAAAATTGTCAGAGGCTGGAGGGACAAATGTCTGCATAAAGATTTAAAATGCTAAATATGTATACTACAGCTTGGCTAACTGATAGCTAAATTAGGGGATATGATAATAGTCTATGAAAATCTGAGGGTGTAAATCCAACGCTGGAGAAGAATTATTCATTGTGGTAAACAGGGATTTAAGTAGGAGTTAATAGGATTAAAGTAACAAAGGAAAAACTTAAGCTGGATATCAGAGAATTCTTCCTGACAGTGAGAGAATAAACAAATATACAATACTTAGCTCTTATATGACACGTTTTATCCCTAGATCCTCTAAACACTTTACAAAGGAGGATAAGTAAAATTATCTCCTTTTTGCATGTGGAGAAACTAAGGGTACGTCTACAGTACAAAATTAATTTGAAGTTATTTTATTCGAATTTCCTGAATCGAGTTCATACATTCGATGTTATGTGTCCCCACTAAAGCACGTGAATTAGGCAGAGTGCGTCCACAGTACCGAGGCTAGCATCGAATGGCAGAGCATTGTACTGTGGTAGCTATCCCACAGTTCCCGCAGTCTCTGCCGCTCATTGGAATTGTGGGTTAAGCTCCCAGTGCATGATGGGGCAAAAACATTCTCGTAGGTTTTTCTGGGTGTGTGCCATCACTCGCTCCTCCCTCCATGAAAGCTACGGCATATGCGATGCTGCCAGCAGACGGTGCAGCACGGTGCACCGCCTGTCTCCTGGTATGTTGAATCCACTTTGAATGTCCTCTCCTCTTTCTATCTACTCTTTCATCTAACCATTTCCCACCATTTCTCGGCCATCATGAAAGAGCCGCACAGTTTCCACTGCTTTTTCCATGTTGTCTGTCCTGGGCTCCCGTGTAAGCTACAGAAGGCAACAATTCCCTGCCATTTCTTGTCCATCGTGAACAGAGCTGCACAGCTTCCGCCGCAAACTCTGCTCTTGCCGCTTTTTCCATGCTATCGGTCCTGGGCTCCCATTGAAGCTACAGAAGACAACAGTTCCCTGCTGTTTCTCAGCCATCCTAAACAGCGCTGCACAGACAATCTGGAGAAAGCGGCGGAAGCTGTCCTGGGCTCCCATGGAAGCTACAGAAGACAACCATTTACCACCTTTTATCGGCCATCTTGAACCGAACAGCTCATTTCACGCCCTTTTTCAAGGATTACCCATGCAGGCGCTATTCTGCGCAAACATGGACTCGCTCAGATCTCTGCTGCAGTTCTGACCATTGTAAATACCTCATGCATTATCCAGCAGTGTGTTCAGTACCTGCAAAACCGGGCAAGGAAGCGACGACAGTGCAATTACGATACTGATGAGGACATGGACACAGACATTCCTAGATGCACGGCATGTGGCAATTGGGAGATCATGGTGGCATTGTGCCAGGTTCATGCCGGGGAATGCCAATTCTGGGCCCGGGAAACAAGCACAGACTGGTGGGACTGCATAATGTTGCAGGTCTGGGATGATTCCCAGTTGCTGCAAAACTTTCGTATGCGTAGGGCCACTTTCATGGAACTTTGTGATTTGCTGTCCCCTGCCCTGAAGCAGAAAGACACCAGAATGAGAGCAGCCCTGACCACTGAGCAGCGAGTGGCCATAGTACTGTGGAAGCTTGCAACGCCCGACAGCTACCGGTCAGTCGGGAATCAGTTTGGAGTGGGTAAATCTACTGTAGGGGCTGCTGTGTTGCAAGTAGCCAACACAATCATTGACCAGCTGCTATCAAGAGTAGTGACTTTGGGAAATGTGCAGACCACTGTGGATGGCTTTAATGCGCATGGGTTCCCTAACTGCGGCGGGGCGATAGACAGAACGCATATCCCCATCTTGGCCCCGTCACACCATGGCGGCCAGTATATAAACCGCAAGGGGTACTTTTCCTGGTGGATCACAAGGGACGTTTCACCGACGTCAACGTGGGATGGCCGGGAAAGGTGCATGACGCTTGCATCTTCAGGAACTCTGGTCTGTTTGAACAGCTGCAGGAAGGGACTTACTTCCCAGACCAGAAAATTACTGTTGGGGATGTTGAAATGCCTATAGTTATCCTCTGGGACCCAGCCTACCCCTTAATGCCATGGCTCATGAAGCCGTACACAAGCACCCTGGACAGCAGTAAGGAGCAGTTCAACTACAGGCTGAGCAAGTGCAGAATGGTGGTGCAGTGTGCTTTTGGACATTTGAAAGGGTGCTGGCACAGTTTACTGACTCGGTTAGATCTCAGCACAACCAATATTCCAATTTTAATTGCTGCTTGTTGTGTGTGCCACAATATCTGTGTAAGGGGGAGACTTTTACGGTGGGGTGGGAGGTTGAGGCAACTCACCTGGCTGCCAATCTCACATAGCCAGACAACAGGGCAATTAGAAGAGCGCAGCAGGGCGCACTGCGCATCAGAGAAGCTTTGAAAGCCAGTTTCATGTCTGGACAGGGTACGGTGTGACAGTTGTGTTTGTTTCTTTTGAAGTTACCCGCACTATATATATATATATATATATATATATATATATATATGGAAATAAAGTCAAAATTGTTTAAACTGTTCTTTATTATTTGAGGCACAATGCATTGAGAGAAATTAGAAGGTAGACTGGGAGGTGGGCTGTGGGGGGGGAAGGAGGAGGGAAGGACAAGTCCAGAAACCAAATCAAAAGTTCGCATATGCCAGCTTTCTGGTGCTTGGGCGATCCTCTGGAGTTGAGTGTGTGGGTCCCCATAGCCTCCCCCATCGTGTTCTTGGGCATCTAAGTGAGGAAGCTATGGAACTTGGGGAGGAGGGAGTTTGCAGGGCCACCCATAGGATTCCGGGGGCCTGATGCAAAGCAATTTTGGGAGCCCCTTCCATAAAAAAAAGTTGCAATACTATAGAATACTATATTCTCGTGGGGGCCCCTGTGGGGTCCGGGGCAAATTGCCCGACTTGCCCTCCTCTCTGAGCAGCCCTGGGAGTTTGATTATACAGGAGCTGCAGCAGAAGTCTGTGGTCTTGCCGCCTTTCCCACATTAGATCCACCATACAGAGGAGCAGGTCAGTTTGCCCCCCCATGAGCTTGACGATAGAGTCCTGCCTGCTCTCATCGCGCATCTCCCTCCTCTCTTCGTGTTCCTGTAATGCTTTATGGGACTCCGCAATTGTTTGCCTCCATGCATTCAGCTGGGCCCTATCAGTGCGGGAGCACTTCATGAGCTTGGCAAACATGTCCTCCTAAGTTCATTTTTTCCTGCCTTCTAATCTGGGCCAGCCTCTGGGATGGAGTAGATAGAGGCCATGTTGAAACATTTGCACCTGTGGGAGGAGAAAAAGGGAGGGTAGTATTTTAATAAATACATTGCAGAGAACAAAGGGGGCACTTTGGTATGAGTAAGCCATCACAAACGGCCGGGCAACAGAATTCATCTTGCAGGAAACCCCTAGGGGCACGTGGGGTTCTGCTTCTTCTACATTCATTTCAATGCTTTCAAACTGCTGGGGCCCCTTTCCCACAGCAAGCAATGCCTGGTGGGTTTGCCATATAAAAAGAGGGCCTGCAGGCTCTCTGGGATGATCACTGCACACAACAACCACCGCCCCCCCCAGCCCCCCACCGCATGGCTCCAATCAGGCTCAGAGCAGGGATGAGCCATTTACTCTAAACACGAACAACCCAGCGCGGCTGGGTCCCCTCCCCACTGTGTGGCTCCAATCAGGCTCTCACTCACCAGAAGTACCTTCTCCAGGGTCATGGAACAGGAGCTCGCCTTGGGAGTGAGAAGAGGCTATTGGATCCAGCGTTAAGATTAGTTCCTGGCTAGGGTGGAAAACGGATTCCCCACTTGCCGCCTGTGCATTGTCCTCCTCCTCCTCTTCGTTCTCCAATGTCTCTTCCTCCTCGCTCCATGCAACTCCCCCCTTGCAGGTGTCCTGGACAGTGGTGGGGTAATGGTGGCATCACCCCCCATAATGGCATGGAGCTCACGGTAAAAGCGGAATGTATGGGGCTGTGACGTGTGCTGCTGGTGACCAAACAGGAAATGAAATCCAAAAGTTCCTGGGGCTTTTCCTGCCCATCTGGCTAGTGACCAGAGCGGTCACAAAGGAGCATCCTGGGATAGCTCCCAGAGGCCAATAACATCAAATTGCGTCCACAATACCTTTAACCCGGGATTGCGATCTCGATTTAAGTGCTACTCCACTTGCCGAGGTGAAGTACAGAAATCAAATTAAAGAGCCCTTTAAATCGAAAAAAATGTTTGGTCATGTGGATGGAATCTTTTTTTTTTCCGAAATAACTCAGCTAATTCCAAAATAACAGGCTAGTGTAGACCAGGCCTAAGGCAATCTCTTAACTAAACCAAGTTGCAGGACATTTATGGCTTTAAAAATCAGACCCAACACCTTTAAATTTCACCTGGAGATGAAGGGCTTACCTAAACAGTTAGTGCATGGCATGCTGAGGTGTAAATTTACAGTACACCAGCTTGCCATGCACTAACTGGCTGTGTAGATCCCTTCTACCGTACACTAAAAGTTCCCTAGTGCACTTTGATTTACTGATATTTGAAACCTCAATAGATCAATGTGCAATAGGGAACTTTTAGTTAATGGTAGCAGGGTCCATGTGCACAACAAGCTGGTGAACTGTAGATTCACACCCCACCTTGTTGCAGATTAACTGTCTATTCCGACGAAGTAGGTATTCACCCATGAAAGCTCATGCTCCAAAACGTCTGTTAGTCTATAAGGTGCCACAGGACTCTTTGCAGCTTTTACAGATCCAGACTAACACGGCTACCCCTCTGATACCTGTCTATTTAGTGAAGCCCAAAGAGCCAGCCGGGGCAGATTCCAGAGTATTGGTGTCATGAGCTTCCAGCAACATATTCTGCTTAATGAGCAGATTGCTGCATTCTCCACCAGTTTCAGGGTCCTAATAGATTCAAGGTATAGCTTTGTGCAGAGTGCATTGCAGCAGCCTATCTTTAGGTGATGTAGACATGGATAACAGCAGCAAGGTTCACATTTGGAAAGAAAAGGTTGCAACTACTTAAGTTGGTACAGATGGGGGAAAAAAAGCATTTCTGGTCATTGTTGTAATATGATAATCCAACAGCTGGAGGTCCAGAACAACCCAAGTTGTAAATTAAAGTAACCAACTCACCTCAAGTAACCAATAAGTTGGTCCAATAAAAGCTATCAGCTAACCCACCTTGTCTCTCATGTAACCAATGGTAGTCTATACCCGACTTACAGGGATATAGAATCACAGAAACAAAGGGCTGGAAACAATCTAGTATATCCCCCAGTGCAGAGGCATGATTACATATACCTAGACTATTTCTGATAGGCGTGTCTAAAATGTTCTTAAATACCTCCAGTGACAGAGATTTCACAATCTCCTTAGGTAATGTGCTCCAGTGCTTAACTCTCCTTTATAGTTAGAAAGTTTTTCCTAATAGCTAACCTAAATCACCCTTACTGCAGATTAAGCCCATAACTTTTTGTCCTAATTTTAGTGGACATGGAGAACAATTGATCACTGTCTCTTTATAATAGACCTTTATATATCTGAAGACTTATCAGGTCTCCCCTCAGTCTTTTCTCAAGACTAAACATACCCAGGTTTTTTAAATTTTGGTTCTTAGGTTAGGTTTTCTAAACCTTTTATCATTTTTGTTACTCTCCTCTGGACTCTCTCCAATTTGTCCACATCTTTCCTAAAGTGTAGAGCCCAGAAGTAGGTATAGACCTCCAGCTGAGGCCAGTGCCAAATATTATTGGACAATTATCTCTCATCTTATATGACTCCTTTTAATACACCCCAGAATATTAGCCTTTTCCACAACTGCATCACATTGTTGGCTCATGCTCAATTTGTGATCCACTATAACCCACAGCTCCTTTTCATCAGCACTGCTGCCTAGATATCTTCCATTTCATATTTGTGCATTAGATTTGTAAAGTATATTACCTTGCACTTATTGAATTGCAGCTTGTTGATTTCAGACCAATTCTCCAGTTTATCAAGATAATTTTGAATTCTAATCCTGTCTTCCAAAGTACTTGCAACCCCTCTCATCTTGGTGTCATCTACAAATTTTATAAGCATTCTCTCCACTCCATAATCCAAGTCATTGATGATAATATTGACTAGTACTGGATTGAAGACAGACATTTGTCCAACTCAACTATATACATTACCTCAGTTTGACAGAAAACAATTGATAACTACTCTTTCAGTACAGTTTTTCAACCAGTTTTGAACCCATCTAGACCATATTTCCCTAGTTTGTTTATGAGTATCATGTCATATAGTGTCAAAAGCATTTTTAAACACATCTACTGCTTCCCCCCCTATCTAGGCTAGGTTACACTGTCAAAAAAAGAAATTACATTGATTTGGCATCATTTGTTCTTGACAAACCCATGTTGGCTATTATTTATCATCTTCTTATTCTCCAGGTTTGAACAAATTCATGGTTTAATAATTTGTTCCAATATCTTTCTTGGTATCAAAATTAGGTGGACTGGTCGGTAATTCCCTGTGTCTTCCCCCTCCTCTTTTTGAAGATAGGTATTATGTTTGCTCTTCTTCACTCCTCTGGGATCTCGTTCATCCTCTATGAGTTCACAAAATCATTACTAATGGTTCAGAGATTGCTTCAGCTTGTTCTTTAAGTACTGGAAGAATAATTTCATCTGTTTTCTTTTCAGGTTGTTTCCTCAACCTGCCATTATCACTTCACTATTGTTTGGAATGAGCTTCAGCCACCTAGTTCTCATCTATGCCCCATTTTCCATGAGTCACTAGTTTAAGGCCATTGACCTCCAGCCAAGGTGCTCTGGAATTTCAGAAGAGCTAGTTTGACTACCATGAGTTCTAAGAGATTGATGCTGGTTCCTTTCTCCAAGTATCCAGGTGCCCTGTCCCATTTTGCATCCCAAATGTGGTCACCATCCCTTCAGATTGGTGTTTGTGATGAGAACCTGAGGGTCTGGAAAGATCCCTGCAGATGTTTTTGCTGGCTGTTCACCATCTCAGGGAGTCAAGGATCTGTTTTGGGAAATGTACCTGGAGTCACATATGCTCTGGACAGTGGTCCCATACTTTCAAAAGAAAAGACTAAAGGCATGTAATGTACGATCTTGTCCATGGGGTCACCCCCAGGCATGAGACCAGGAGGGCCAGTAGCAGAAGGCATTCAATAATGGTTGGGCTCCTGCATGGATATCAGATTCTGAATCTTCTGGAATCTTTCTAATGATGGGAAGATCTGCATTGTTCATGTGTCTATCTCCCCACACAGGTGAATGATCCTTATTGAGTGGTTTAAGGTACTTTCTTGGTGTTTATTATAAATCCATGTGCTTACAGAAGATCCAGGGTCTGATCTGTGGCACTGTAGTACTGCAGCCTGGGATGCAACTCTGACTAAAATGTCATCCCAACAGGGATACAGGCAGATATCCTGGGACCTGAGTCCAGCTATCATAACCACCAGCATCTTCCTAAATACTCAGGGGGCCGACAACAGGCTGAATGGAAGTGTCCGGTACTGATAGTGATCTGTGCCATCAGCGAATATCAAAGCCTGCAGTGGGAGGGGTGCACTAGAATGTGAAGGTATGTGTCTGCTAAATCCACAGTGATGAGGGAGTCCCCTTCAGACAGGGATGTCATCACACCTAGAGAACTGTTTTTTTCCATCCATTTGTTGAGACTTTCAACATCAAGGATAGCCCCGATCCCTCCAGTGTGCTTCTGAACAGTGAAGAAGATGGAATAAAGCCCTGAGAAATGTTTTTCTGGAGGAAGCCCTTCTTTCACTCCCATGTCCCATTCTGGACTAGCTTGTACTTGGTGAGATCAGTGTTGACTGGAGATTGGATAAAAAAAGGGGTGTGGTGGAGCCCTTGGCTCAAGCGTGTATCCCTGAGCTCTCTCGCACACACCCGCTTGTCTGTGGCTAAACCAAACCGTTCATTTTGAAAATGAGAAATCCTCTCTCCCAAGCTCTGGTCTGGGCAGCGATACATTCACTCATTATCATAAAGGGCTTCTGGAGACTGCAGGAGCTCCTTTAAGTTTTCTGATCACTCCTCAACTCCAAGGTTTTTCCTTGACATATCTGTTGTCTTTTCTCTGGAACCTCTTGGAGGAAGAGGGAAGAAAGGAGCCACTCTGTCTGAAAGTGGGTCTGTGATGCCTTCTTAAAATATTAACTGGAAAAAGAGAGATTGTTTGGTTTTAGCCACATTTTCAGCCATTATCGTATGACATTTTATCTTATTGTATCTAATTTTTCTTCAAGGGGGAGAGATCCTATAAATTGAGAGGAGCATAGGACTTGTTTGGAGTGAGTATCTACTTTCCAGGGATGAAGCCATATGTGTCTCCTGGCTCCAGAGCTAGATGCTGTGGCCCTGGCAAAAAAACCCAACCCCCCCACCACCAAACCCCTAATAGAATCCATTGAAGATCTGGCATGAATGCTGTTTCTAGGGTGATTTTCCTAAATATAGACTTAAAGTTGGTTTGGTTTTTGCCCTGATGGGCTCTAAGGACATTGTGGCTTGAGCAATATAAGTGTCTTCTAGAGATGCTCTGAGAGTGGCTGAAAAAGCATCAAATCCCCTTCTGAGGGTGGTTTCCACCTCCCTATCTATTGGATTCTTGGAAAGAAGTCTACTTCGGGTGAAATCACCATATCCCTTCCAAGAGATGCTACAGCAGCACTGATCATAGGCACATCAGTGATGATATTTTTGGCCCCGGAGCTTGTAGAATCTGAAAATGTGCCTGTTAATGTATTTATCCTTTTCAGGAGCTTCTCACTCCACCTTGAGATCAATGGAATTTCCACTTTGGGAGACAATTTAGCAGGAAAGTATTTGTTCTGAGGTTTGTCCTCAAAGATCTGCTCTGGTTGTATCTATAACATGGCTATAACCTTTTTGCACATGGTTTCAAACTTCTCGGGAGGGTGGGGGAAGCTTTGTTGCATTTTGCCTGAGTCTGATCATTCTCTTTCATTGATAGAGGAATAGGGATCTGAGTCTGAGTCTGCATACTTTTGGGGCTTGTTGGAATTTTTTCCAACTGTGTGCTTTGTAGTTCTGCTCTGTCTATCCTGGTGGTAGAGTTGTGGCTTCTTGGGAGGATGGGGTGCCAAGATCCCTGTCCAACTCAAAGCTCTATGACCCATCAGTGCTATGACAGCTGGCTGAGAAAGAGCAGGTCATAATTCACCCTCGGTGGAGCTTGCTAAAGCTGCTTTGCAGTTGGAGCACCCTTTGGGTGTAGACTTGTGCTTGCTCGGCTGCTCTGTTATCCCTGAAAGGGGGCAGAGGAGCTCAGCCAGGAGAAGCTGCAGCAGGGAATCTATGTGGTTTCAGTGACTGCCTTGCTGATTACCTGGTCCAGGAGGAGGAGGAGAAGAGAAAGCAAAGAAAGCTGCTCACTACTACCCAAAAGTGGAAAAAAATAGGAAAAGGAGAGGTCGGGAGCAAAGAGAAATGTGATGGACTGCAGACACAGAGTCAGAAGATCTGACGGCAAGCCAGAGAAAAGTGGACATAGCCAGCACGGGTTGTGCTGCACATGGAACTGCACTCAGGATGGGAATAACTCATGCACAGCAGAACCGTGGAATACATTGGGCTGCAGAAAATATCTGGGTACTAATTGGCTCTTTAATCTAGTTGAAAATGGCATAACAAGAACCAATGGGTGAAGCTGAAGACAAACAAATTGAAATTGGAAATAAGGCACAAGTTTTTAACAGTGAAGGTAACTAACCACTGGAACAATCTTCCAATGGAAGTGACTGATTCTGTATTTCTTGATGTCTTCAAATCAAAACTGGTTGCCTTTCTGGAAGATATACTTTAGTCAAACACAAGTGATTGAGCTCAACACAGGAATGACTGGGTGAAATGTAATGGCCTATAACATTCAGGAGGTCAGACTAGATGATCTAATGGCCCCTCCTGGCCTTAAACTTGAACACTTAATGATTAGTAATATTCAGAGCATCTGATATGTTTAATATCAGACTAGACACATGATATTTTTCTCATACACAAAGCATATAATCAGCCTTTGCAGCCATCATAGTCTGTGTGCCAAGAAGGCATCTGTGTGGAGACTAACAATGGTCAATGGGATCTGAAGCATCTAGACCACGATTCTCAAGTTGTGGGTCAGGACCTGAAAGTGGATCATGAGCCTATTTTAATGGGGTCACCAGGCTGGCATTAGACTTCCTGGGGCCCAAGGCCAAAGCCAAATCCTGAGCTCCACTGCCCAGGCTGAGGCTGCAGCCCAAGGGTTTCAACCCTGGGCAGTGAAGCTCAGGTTACAGGCCCCCTGCTTGGGGCTGAAGTCCTTGGGCTTTGGCTCCCTGCCCAGGGTAGCGGGTCTTGGGTGAGCTCAGGCTTTGGTCCCCCTCCTGGGGGTCGTGTAGTAATTTTTGTTGTCAGAAGGGAGTCACAGTGCAACGAAGTTTGAGAACACCTGATCTAGATGGTGCAAGGTCTGTTTTGCTACAACTTTTCCACAGCCTACTCAAAACTAGAAAATGGGATACTGTATGATAGCTCCAAGCGATGGAGTCGTGACCAAACTCGGCACTACTGTTTCCTTAAAACAGTAGGAGATCAGCTCTCTCTCAGAGAGGCAGCCACAATCTGCACCACGAATGAACCTAATACTTTGCTGCTGGCTTAGGTTGCAGCATGAGTATTCTGAGACTCTCCTCTATGTCACTGAGCAAAACTGGCTGAAACAAACAGAGAAGACATAATATAAATAACATAAAGGAGGAACAAACACTGCTAAAGTAGTGCAACCAGTTGGGTAGAACTGCAAGAAGTCTCAGGAACAAGGGCAAAAAAGTGCTTAGGCTGGAAGTAAGTGCTGCAGATATTTGTTATCATACATATACTATCACGTACCTTCACTACCACATGAAATGAAATGGAAATGGCTGAAAACAGTAGCACACTGCAATAGTTCGCAGTCTTTGAACACATTTTATGGGTACCCAATATAAATCCTTTACTAAATGGATCTCACTTCATAGCATACATGATATCTCTGTGAATTTCAATGTATATATAAATATATAGCATGATTATGTTAATACAGACTTTTGAGCCATTACGGTGCATTATGGCATAAAGTATTGACAATATATAGTGGAAAATTAAGAAAATCAGTATATGGGCTGCAGAAGCAATTTTTCCAAACTTATTAACCCAGGAGCATTAAAGTTTTGTTTAAACTGCTGCCAAAAGACATTAGGAAACAAAGGACTGCCTGCGATATTTCATTTTTGAAGTCAGTGAATTAGTCTGTGAATATTAATAATACATGTGAAAGCTCCTCCTTCCTCCCCCACCCCCAAAAAACTTGTGCTTTTTAATTTTCTGCTTAAACTTATAAAAAGCAAAAACAGCTTAAGGGAACTAGGAATGGATGTTTTTTAAATTGCCACTGGAATGAAAAACTGTATGCCAAAGTGCATTTTAATGGACACATTTTAACCATTTCTGCTTACAAAACTTCAATTACCCAATTTTATGGTACCCCATGATATTTAGATAAACGAAGTTGCAGTGTACTACTGCCAAAATAGTATTACACTACTACTGTCTTTAGAAAATATTTCTATTGATATTTTTAAGGGAGAATGCAGTCTTTTAATGATTTTTTTTGTATACGAATACTATATTACTTTAAAAACAAAGCTTTGGTATCAACATGCCTTTCAAAAATTGCTTTTGGATGAGGTTTAATTTGAGGGAGACTTTTTTTTTATACAACTATTAATAATACCTCTAGTGAGTGCACTCCCATTTTCCCAGTACCATTTCTATTCAAACTCTTCCATGGAGCAGCAGGCTGCAATTTCTGCACCTCCGCTGTAATTCTACTGTAATTCTTACACAGAAGTGTAATCAATCAACCCTATCTTCCCCATGCTAGCCAACTGTCCCCTTAAATGCAGCAATAGAATTCAATATGAATAGAATTGCAGTGTTAGGGGGACAGACAGCCACTACACAGAGACAGGGTTGATTAACATTAAAGCATTTGTGGGAGAGTTATAGAAGAATTAACAACGGAGGCACTGAAATTGCAGCCTCCACACTTCATGAGAGGGAAAGGAAGCTACAAGAGGTACTGCTAATAAATAAATCTGCCTTCCAACTAAAGCTGCATCAAAAAAACATCTTTTGTAGCTGCAGCTTCAATTTGTGGGCTGCTTTTATTAACTATGTGAAAATTGGTTGCAACTTCAATTCTACAGTGGCTACAATTCTAGGACAGCTTAAATTCAAAGTCATAGGGCACATTTTCTTAAATCAGGATGTATCCTTCCAAATTGATTCTTTTCTCCACTCCCTATTGAGGTAGTCAGTGAGGGTGTGGAACTTGAACACAGCGAATTTCCTGTTTTCTTACTCCGTATAAACAAATAGGTGTAATATCACTGCACAGTAATTTTTCCAATATGCAGTTTCTATTGTTCAGCGGTAGAAATTCTTGTAAGATCTGTGGTTACTCTGCCGAACCATAATTCTCAAAAATCTTGGCTTTGTGGATTTTGTTAATATTCAAATTATCTGATTAAATTTTGCTTTGAGTACAAACATAAATATATTAAATGTATCTATACAATAGCTCATTCTGTGTAACCAACTCATTACTAGACTTTGAATACAAAGCAAAACTACCATGAAGCCAAACTTCATGAACGTAGCTTCTTTTATCCTGAATCCCACACTGTGGATGCAACAAGGTGACAGAGATCTTCTGTTGAGCCACCCTGATGGTTTTGTAAACCCAGCAGGGAGATGACAAATTGCTGCTGACTCACTGAAGCAGATGTGTCTTTGTGATTCCTGTGAACCTGAGCCTGCCTAAACCTGAGTTACCTCTGAGTCTGAGCCTGCTTAATCTTGACGAGTCATCCCTGAGCCAGAGAATATGATGACTCATTAGAGGCAATTACCTGCAGGTCTTGTTATAGGTTCCAGGCCATTCAATCAGGGTTCAACCAATCCAGAAGTTACAAATCACCCAGGTGATCCTAAGGAGCCTAAGGGAAACAGTCTCTCTAGTCGGTTGAACATCATTACCTGGCAGGCAACACTCCCATTGCCAGTAGTTTCAACAGAGAGCCTTTGCTCCTGTTCTAGCCTACTCTAATGGTTCCTCTTTCCATTTGAGCCAGCCTCTACTCCAACGTTCATCTGCTCCTGCCTGAGCCAACTGACCAAAGCCTGTGACATTCTTGTTAACTTGAATTGTAAAAAATGGGCTGGTACTTTCCCAAGCTCAGCCAATTTGGGATGACAAAATAAAATGCCACTAACACCAGATTGTGAAGATGCTCAAAATATGAGCATGTGGACTCTGCAAAGTTCCTAAGACTTGGCTCTCCCTCAGAGATAGATGTTTAGATACACATGGGGAATGAGCAATCCCAGTACATTGTAAAGATCATCATAATATGCTTACTCTCATCCTTTCTTACATGCTGTGATCAGCAATGAAAGAGATAAAAAATGCTCACATTTATATTATTGTCATTTGGCATTTGAGTTACTGGGTTCTCTCAGAACTGTTGTTTCTGGATTTCTGTGGACTCAGGAAGACATCACTGCATTGGTTTGCACACTTACAAATCTATTTGCTGCATCCATAAGTATTGGACTTTTTAAAAAATGAAATCTGAAAATCTTAAGCTTAAAATGGCAGCCTCAAAAAAGTTCACGCCTTGGTTGCTTGCTGAATTGTAACGGAGGTGCCAAAACCTCCAGCCAAGTTTAGGGAGAAACACAAGCTATGTCTAACAGTATCAGCTAGGCATATGATTCCTCTGCTCATGTACACATACTTGTGCTAGCTTTCATTGATCTAGCACTAGTATAAATAGCAGTATCAATGTGGTAGCATGGGTAGTGGTAGCAGACGCAAGGCTGAGCCATGCTGAGTACATACCCAGTGGTTTCAGGTGGGTTTGTACTCAGCATGGCTCTGCCGTGCTTACAGTGCCACTATGCATGTTACCATAGCTATACTGCTATTTATACTCATTCTAGCGTGATGAGAGACATAGCATAGACCAGTGGTTTTCAAACTTTTTTTCTGGCGATCCAGTTGAAGAAAATTGTTGATGCCCACAATCCAACAGAGCTGAGGATGAGGGGTTTGGGGTGTGGGAGGGGCTCAGGGCTGGGACAGAGAGTTGGGGTGCAGGGGTGAGGACTGCAGGGTGGGACCAGGTATGAGGGATTTGGGGTGCAGGAGGGGGCTCCAGGTTTGGGGGTGGCTCAGGGCTGGGGAGGAGATTGGGGCAGGGGGTTGGGGCACTTGCTTACATCGAGTGGCTCCCGGTAAGCAGCAGAGCAGGGGTGCTAAGGCATACTTCCTGCCTGTCCCAGGGCACAGCACGGTCCGCAGTTCCAGAAGTGGCTAGCAGCAGGTCTAGCTCCTAGGTTTGGGGGGCGGGGTCAGGAGGCTCCGTGTGCTGCTCTTGCCTGCAGGCACTCCCACCCCCAGCTCCCATTGGCCATGGTTCCCAGGCAGTGGGAGTGCGGAGCTGGTGCTCTGGGCAGGGACAGCAAGCAGAGACCAGCGCCTCTGCCTCCCCCCGCCTAGGAGCTGGACCTGCTGCTGGCCACTTCCAGGGTGCAGCACGGTTTCAGAACAGGTAGGGACTAGCCTGCCTTAGCCGGGCAGCCCCACTAACCAGACTTTTAACGGCCCGGTTGGCAGTGCTGACCAGAGTTGCCCCGTGACCCAGTGCCTTACATTCCATGACCCAGTACTGGATCGTGACCCGCAGTTTGAAAACCACTGGTGTAGACATAGCCTGAGTCACAGGTTTATGTTTTTATCATTGTTATTAGAATTACCAATAAAGATAAACCTTAAGAATTAAGTAAGTTTGGATCAAAAGTAATACTGGGTATAGGTTCACAACAGAGCAGGGTGAGAATGCGAGCTACTTATGCAGAATTGTAACTATTATGAAACCGGGTCTAATTACAATTTCTATTCGTGCAGCACACAAATCTATGCAAAAAGTGCTTCCTTGAAATCAGTTAGCTTGGAGGAGGAGAAGATTAGTAAAATCCTTTGTGAGATCATACTTTATTGATCTAATCAACTTAAGATTGTATTGATTTTTAGTTTATATGGCTACAAAATAAATGTCTGCAGCTCTATTTTACTTTAACTGAAACAAATGTCTAAAAAGTTTAATGAATTATTAATGCCTAATTTTAGCTTCTTTCTGCTTTGTTTCTAGTGGTCTGAATGAGAAACAAGAACCCAGCCCTGGTACATGTATTGCATAAATCAAGGAGAAAAGTTAACTGCTTATGAATGACATGGGTCAAATATTACTTTGGAGGCTTAATGTCAGTTCAAGATTGTGCCCACTCCCTGTGTAGGTGTGAAAAAAGGGAGTGGCAGGAAGGAGAACAATTAAAAGAATTCTCTCCACTTTTGTGCCCTGCACAGGAGTCAGTTTCTCAAAGAGTAGAAGTACTGACACTGGACTTCAGAGGGGTAGAAAGGAGAAGAGTCATGGGACTGTTCCTACCAGTACCAGCCAACAGAGCTTTTGGGGCCCAAAGGAGAGCAAATGCTACTCCAGTGGAAAAGGTGGCACAGCAGCCACACTCATCTAGAGTTCTTCCTTAAGGAGGCATCACTATTTCACCCCTACACTGGGATAAGGCCTTAGGTTTGCACGGGAATGGGGAAGATCATCCATGTAAAAGAAACCTATCTGGTGTATTATATAAAATCAAATGAGCAAGAATTAACATAGGCATTTCCAATAATCAGGTTATAAACATCTGTCTGTACCTCATTGCTTCCTTAGTCACCATCTTTATGCCTTGTATTTTCTTCAGTTCAGAGTTACAATTTTCCATCATCATCTTATGGGCAGACTCTGCTTTAGTTGCTTTTTCATTTTGTTCATAGAGACTCAAGATATCTCTGTGGAGGGAAGCAGTTTCCATTGTTTTTTTTTGTTCAGCTGAACAAAAAGGTTTATATTCTTAGCAGCTTGGTTCATTTCTCCCCTTTGGCTTCTCAGCAGCGAGGAAGGAAAGGGCTGTATCCTACCTCTGCCTCATAGCAACCACAGCACTGACTAGACCGGGTGTTGGTTAGTGAAATGGATACGAACTAAGCTGCAAGGCTGATGAATTCCCCTCCTCACGAGGGCAGGCAAAATCACTCTACTAGGAGAAAGTAGGGTCAAAAGGATAGGTAGTCAGAGAACCCGGGTGCTATTCCCATCAGTCTACTCCCATCAGTTCACTTCCTTGCCCACCTCTGGGACATGGATCAAGATCACAGATGAAAAGTGCTATATAAATCCTTAGCAACATTACTAGCATTATTAGTACTTCTGTCCCTCTGTGGGCTATTGAGTATGCAGCTCCAGGGACATTCTCACACAGGAGACAAGGGAACAAGGCCACCAGAGCTTGCTGCTCCTTACTGTATATGTTCGGCTACTGTTTCCTTAACCATGTAGCAAAGCCCTTGGTCCTTTAACTGTTCCTGCTGGGCTAAACACCTAGCCCCTTTCTCTAGATCAGAAGAGGGACAGCCATCCCCAGGTTCTGAGCAATCCTCTGAATGAAAAAAATCAAGAAGTTGCACCAGCCCCCCAAATTTTGGGGGTAGAACCAGACCCCCAAATATGGACTGTAGAAAAAGCTCTTTTCTATACCTCTTCCCACTTCCACAATTCCTGGTTCTCTGCAGCCAGTGTTGTTAGTAAGTGCATTCACTGAGATGAGTGAGTAGATGATATAGGTGTACTGGCATGGGTGGGGACATAGAGATGGGATGAGTTAGAAAACAGAAGTTCTGTAGGGATATTGTTGGGAACAAGAAGAGAGGTAAACAGTTTGAAAAGGAAGAGGGAGAGAATACATGTAGGAAGGGAAATGAGGGGGACAAAGCATGTTCAGTTTTGATATAGCCATATGTCTCACATGTAATTCCCTGATACCTATTATCATGCTAGTACAGGTACTCCTACACATGTCCCGTCAAATATGACACTTTCTGTTACTCTCAATGTCCCCTATTTATTTTAAAATATTTTCAATTCTGGTAAATATGTCTCATAACCTCAACCCTGGATAAGCATCTTGCATACTTTTGCTGTAGTAGGGGATGTGCTTCTTTAGGAGTTTGTTGGGTTATTTCTGGCAGCTCAAGCACATGATCTTTTTAGGAAGAATATTGTTCCTCTTCTAAGTAATCAGGATGCCCCTAGGTAATGATAGCTGGCTCAAAGCTTCCGTATGGCTCAGTGGTGATGGTATACAATTTTGTACTCAAAGTCATGGGATTACTGCCTACCACTATCAACGGGGAGTGGGGGGAGTCATTTGTGGAAAGATCTAATTTATTAAAGTGATAGCAAGCATGGATTTGTCAAGAACAAATCATACCAAATCAATCCACTCTCTTCCTTGACAGGGTTATTAGCCTACTGGATGGGGGAGGGAAAGCAGTAGATCTGATATATCTTGATTTTAATAAGGTTTTTGACATAGTCCCACATAACATTCTCATAAGCAATCTAGAGCAATATGGTCTAGATTAAATGACTATAAAGTGGGTGCACAATTGTTTGAAAAACCATATTCAAAGAATCGTTATGAATGGTTCATTGTCAAACTGAAAGCATATCTAAAGGGTTCTCATGGGAGTCAGTTATGGGTCTGGTACTTTTCAAATTTTCCATGAAGGGCTTAGATAATGGAGTAGAGAGTATGCTTATAAAATTTGCAGATGGCACCAAGATAGGAGGATTTGCAAGCACTTTGCAGAACAGGATTAGACTTCAAAATGATCTTGACCAATCTGAGAATTGGTCTGAAATTAACAAGATGAAATTCAATAAAGTGTAAAGTACTTCGCTTAGGAAGGAAAAATCAAATGTACAACTACACAATAGGGAATAACTGACTAAGTGGCTGTACTGCTTGAAAGGATCTGGGGTGAGTGGAGGGGTGAACAGCTTCCTCCTTTGACTGCTGGAAACCATGACTCTTATGCCCTCTTTGTGAATTAAGCAGCACACGCAGTTCACCAGAACACCTCCACCAAGTGTCTCTATTATTGCTTATGCTTCAGGTACATCACAACATAGACCCCTTCCTGTTCAATGGCTCAGCCTTTTATACTGCTAACCAGTTATCCAGCTGGTGAGCTAATAACCTCATTAGCTCATCATGCTCCCTACAGGTGCAAGTGATCCCTTCCACCCTTCCGAACCAAGCTAACTAAGGCCACTCTAACTACACCCAGTGCCCTGGGTATTCTAAGTGACCAGAGTGCTGGCTTCCACAAGGCTCAACTTATAACTGCCAACAGCACCCTGTCACAGGTCTATATACAAACTGAATATGAGTCAACAATGTGATGCAATTGCAAAAAAGGTTAATATGATTCTGTGATATGTTAACAGGAGTGTTGTATATAAGACATTGTAGGTAATTGTTCCACTTTACTTGGTGCTGGTGAGGCCTCAGCTGGAATAATGTGTCTAATTCTGGGTACCACACTTTAAGAAAGACATGGAGGAAAGATTAAAAAAACTGAGCATGTTTAGTCTTGAGAAAAGAAGACAGAGCGGAAACCAGAAAACAATTTTCAAGTATGTAGAGAGCTGTTGTACAGAGGACTATGACCAATTGTTCTCCATGTCCACTGAACGTAAGAGAAGAAGTAATGTGCTGAATCAGCAGCCTGGGAGCTTTAGTTAGCTATTAGGAAAACTTTCCAACTATAAAGGCAGTTAAGCGCTGCAATGGGATTCCAAAGGAGGTTATGGACTCACCATCACTGGAAGTTTTTAAGAATAGGTTGGATAAACACCTGTTAAGGATGGTCCAAGTTTACTTGGTCCTGGCTTAGCACAGGGGACTGGACAGGATGGTCCCTTTCAGCCCTACATTTTTATGAGAGGCAAATGAAGGAAATGAAATGGCAGGAGTTGCCAGTACTCAAGATGGCAACTTTCTGTACTGAAATAGCCCTTCTGCTATTGTTCGCACAGGAAAAAACACCCACTCACACCATTCTACAACTCTTACAGTTCAGCCAGTTTATTTTGTAAACAGCTGTAACAAGGTGTAACAGCAGTATCAGCAGCTTGACTGATGATACCACAACTTGTCTAGTTATTAGGTAGCAGAACAGGGTGGAGAGGGATAGCTCAGTGGTTTGAGCATTGGCCTGCTAAACTCAGGGTTATGAGCGCAATCCTTGAGGGGCCACTTAGGAATCTGTTCTTGGTCCTGCTAATGAAGGCAGGGGGCTGGACTCAATGACGTTTTGGGGTCCCTTCCAGTTCTATGAGATAGGTATATCTTAAATTATTATTAGAACTATGTGATCAGTTAACTGACAGCACACTAGTATTGCACAGTTCATTGGTTAGGCTGTTAAAAAGCCCCCTTCTCATAAACAAAGACTGAATCTATAGCACTCTCTTATATGCCTTCTCTTCTAAGCCCAATAATTTATTTTTATTGAGAATCACCTATTGTTGAAGTCTGGGTCTTGGATTTCCAAACTCAAGCATTCTGTGTCCATTGTGGTAGACAAGTGTAAGTATTTCCATAGGTAATTTTAAATGCATGTCTGTTTTGGAAATCCAATCACATAGTTATGAGCACTGGATGTTGTGTAATAAGAACATTGAGCAAATGGGGTACCAGTGTGTATTTGCATAGCTGAGATTTTCAAGAGTTAATGGAAGTTGTGTGTGCTTTATAAATCACTCTGGTTCTTTCAGTGTTGTTTCCTGCAACCCTGACAGACACCAATGAAATAACACTTTCTTTTACTTTGCATCTGCGTTGTAAGTATATGAATGCATCTGGAAATAATTTGACTGACTTCTAATTCACTGCTTAAGAATGATACATTTAATTGAATATTCTGGATGTCTTTTCCAAAGTATTTTCTCATAACTCTTAGAGAAGTGTTGCAAAAAGCACGCCCAATCTGTGCTGTAGGATGAAGCACTGCCAGGCAATTGTGATACACATGCTCTATGCTGCATGATTATATTTTGTTTGAAGTGTTGTCATAGCTGTGTTCCCAGGATATGAGAGAGACAAGTTGGATGAGGTAGTATCTTATTAGAGGAAGATACAAGTTTGGTGACATTCATTCATTGGACAAAAAGTTCTTTGTGGCAGATACAAGCTTTCCACAAATAGAAGTTGGTCCAATGAATTATTAGATTGGCAGATTGGGGGAGGCATGGGCTAAATAAGGTACTGTCTGTTAGACAGGCCTTAAAGCCCTGTAGCCTCATCAGACTGGACAATCAGAAAACCCAAGGTTATTAAGTTCCCCTGCAGTCATTAGTGTCCCCCCTCCCAAAGAGAGATGATCTTCAATATAACTTTGAAACCCTGCAAAATTTGCTCTGGAGCTGTTCAAGCGAATGATAACTGCTCACATTAATATCAAAAGTACAGGATGTCATACGGAGGGGGCTGATACTGACAGCCACTGCCCGAGAATGTCATTTCTATTGTGGAAGATTGGATCATGAAGAAATATGCCTGGATGCCACTTGAAGTTTGGAGGAAGATCAAAGCTAGAATCAATGATTACTTGAAACAGAATGCCAGTACTCTAGTCTGCCCATGACTGAATCTTGTTCCTCCTTCACACCTACCTTTTTTATTCACACCTTCTTACTCTTTGACAGCCTAGAATACTGCCAGCTCCACTGAAACCCAACTGTCTGGGCTTGCTACAGACATATGCTTAAAATGGTTTAGAAATAAGTAGAGAACACTTTGCAAGAATGCAGTGGTTATCTTGTATAACCCAGAAAAGAAAGCTGAATGCAAAGTGGCACCCAGGTGAGTTTATGCTATTCTAATTCTTATACTGCCCTCATCATGATCATATTATCTGATCATCCTGCTGTAGGACCTTTATGGGTTAAATGGACAGGACACCACCCCTAGGGCCAATAGTCTAAAGGTGAATGTACAGGAGTGAGGTGAAGGATTTTGCACCATAATAGGTGTGTTTGTCTTTCTGACACTATCTTTCTTTTTACTCTTGAGGCTCCCCACTAGCCAGTGAATACTAGTGGAGGACACTTTTCCCTGTCTGTCCTGATGTTTGGTTCTATAGGTGAATTGCAGAGCATTTATAGCTGCCAGTCCCCTGCCTTATACCTGCAGAAGCCTGAATTCTTGCATTGTGAACGGGGTCAGGAAGACAGTTTGCCCATGACTGCTATCCATGCAGCATGTAGGGAACCAGGTCCTGCAGGAATTGAGACAGGGCCCAACAGCTCCTTCCAAGGACCTTTATCATATGTAGTTACACATATAGTTACAGGATAGCAGTACTTTGAGTTCTTGCAGCAAGTAACGGAAATTAGTAGTTGCCACAGAAATGGCAGCCGGGGGGGGGGGGGGCCTGAATAAATTCACAGATTTTTTTTAAGGCCAAAAGGGACCATTAGATCATCTAGTCTGACCTTCTGTATATCACAATCCATTACATTTCACCCAGTTATCCTTGTATGGAGCTAATACAGATCATCAGAATGTGTCTAGTTCCAAAACATATTGCAGAAGAACTCCAGACCACTGTGATTGATTCCCTGAGGGAGCCTGCAAAAGCAGAGGTTTCTTTAGTGGACTCAATCAGCCCTTCACCCAGCATCTCTCCCTGGCACAGCACCCAGTCAAAACAGAAGGGTCAAAAAGTTCAACAAAACTCCAGTGGGAAAATTCCTCATAGGAGAACAACTAATACCAATATCAAGAAAGATGAGCAGCACAAAATCAAATAGCGCAGGCCTTAAATGCAGCAGGAGAAGAAATACAATGGGAAGAAAATGGGGGGAAAGTCAAAAGAAGAAGTGACACCCCACTAACAACAGTTAAGCATGGTGAATGGGAAAAGGCAAAATTTCCATCAATCTTGAAAGAAAACCTAGCAGTAAAGGACAAAAGTGCTATGATATACCTCAGGTATGTGAGGGTGATAGCCATGTGTAATTGCATTTATCATACATCTTTGTCCACCTCTTCTGCACTTTGCCTTCCTGTCACACTAAACCTCTGGGTAGCTTCAGACAGGTTTTGCTTTGTTTTTTAAACAACCATCCGTAGAGATATTTTCTGCTTTCTCCTAAAAAAAAAAAAAAAAAAAAAAAAAAAAGAATTTCACTTCTAAGTCACCCTGGCCTGAGGTCCAGAATGGACACTTCATGCCTAGACTGATCTATTGTGACTAATCAGGACTACAAATATGTGATTTATATCACTGAAGTAGGATTAATTTTCACCTGTCCAAAGAAGTCACAACAGTTTCTTTTTACCCTTCACATTTCCTCGCATATCAATTGTTACACTTATGGCATTATTATGAATTGAAAAAAGCTATTTTAGAGGTTTGTAATAGTATTAGTTATAATTTTGCTCTATCTCAGGTGTCTGGACAGTTGGATTCATGGTAATTGAGGAACCAGTCTATATAGAAAGATTATTTTTTGGAGTATCTCTAAAACATTTCTATCTTTTTTTGGCATATACAGAAACAGTGGTATCCTATCGCTGGCATTAATTTGGGTTTCTTGTGACTTCATTATTTGTGAGTCTCAACCAATGCCGATAAAACCTTTAGACTTCAACTGTTCCTGTCTTCTGTATATATTCTTACAATGTTTATTTAACATTCTTATGAATCTGTACAGTACATATAAGTTCCCCAGGCTGTAAAATAAGTGAATCAAAGAGGAGAAGGGTATATGAAATCAGTGATGAGATTATATCCAAAAATAAATCAGAATATTTCAAGAATAAAGTAATGAATCCATTTCATTATTTCTCGCAATGAGAACAGCAGTCTGAAAATTGGGAAGTTCAGTATGTAATGCATCATGGACTTTCATACAGAGAGCAGGAAAGCAATTCTAATAAATAAGCAGATCATATAAAAATGATTTGTATCTATATCCATCAGTCTGAACTCTGACAGGACTGTGCCCACTGTTTCCCCCAAAGTAGGTGATAATGAAAAAGTGTCTCTTCCATCTCTGCATTAATTTCAAGACTGATTGCACCTAGCCACACTGAATCTGTCCATATCTTTTTCAAGCATGGCAACTAATTATCACAGTTCCTGTCATGTAGATTAGTGCATCAACATTTGGTTTAGGATTGTCAACTCTGCCTACTACAAATCTATATTATGTCAACATACAAACAGTTAAGTAGGCAGGCACCATTTCAGAACTCTACTCATACTGTTTTAAGATGTGTTGAGTCCATTTTGTCACAGAAACACGTTTGTCCATATGTTCTTTAGTTTCAACATGGAACACACAAAGTCAAACATTCTACGTGCATTGCTCACCCTTACTGTATTGAATGTAACGTTCTAGTCATAACCTACAGTATATGTCACGGACTGGATCTGAGCTACCTCAGAGAACACCTATCCAGTCCAACTCTCCAAGACAGCTACATATTCACTACAGGAATGCTTTCAATTAGGTCCAGGGTAATGGGGTGCAAGTAGTAGAGTATTTTCTGCAGAAGGACCCGTGTTGTAGAATACCTTAACAGAAGAGATCAGATGGACTTTGTTCTGTTATAAATCATAGAATCATAGGACTGGAAGGGACATTGACAGGCCTTCTAGTCCAGTCCCCTGCACTGAGGCAGGACTAAGTATTGTCTAGACCTGCAGTCCTCAAAATGGGTCTGCAGGGCCCTGGGTGTGTGAGGGTACTGTGGGGGTCTCCCGGCCCCACTGATCAACTTCTCTTCCTCCCCCTCCAGTGCCTCCTGCATGCCGTTGAACAGCTGTTCAGCGGCATGCTGGATGCCCTGGGAGGGAGGAGGAGTGGGGATGGGGCACACTGATCAACTCCTCCCCAACCCTCCCAGTATCTCCTGCACACTGGGGAACAACTGTTCATTGGTGTGGTGGGAAGGAGGGGGAGGAGCAGGCAGGGTGCGCTTGGCGGAGGGGGCAGAAAGAGGCAGGGAAGAGAAGGGGTATTGGTGCAGTGGGAGTGGAAAGAGGTGGGGTGGGGCCTTGGGGGAAGGGTTAGAGGGGGGTGGAGCCTGGGGCTGAGTGAAGGGGTTGGGGAGCCACAAAAAATGTAAATCAAAATGGAGGTCCTTGCGTTGCTAAAGTTTGATGAGAACCACTGATCTAGACCATCCCTGACAGGTGTTTGTCTAATCTGTTCTTAAAAATCTCCCATGATGGAGATTCCACAACCTCCCTAGGAAATTTATTCCAATGGCTAACCACACTGACAGTTTTTCCTAATGTCTAATCCCTTGCTGCAATTTAAGCCCATTGCTTCTTGTCCTATCCTCAGAGGTTAAAAAGAACAATTTCCCCCCCCTCTTCTTTGTAACAACCTTTTATATACTTGAAAACTGTTATCATGTCCTGCCTCAGTCTTTCCTTCTCCAGACTAAACAAACCAATTTTTTTCAATTTCCAATCATAGGTCATGTTTTCTAGACTTTTATTTTTGTTGCTCTTCGCTGGCCCTTCTCACATTTTCCCATATCTTTCTTGAAATATAGCACCCAGAACTGCAATTGAGGCCTAATCAGCATGGAGTGAACTGGAAGAATTATTTCTTGTGTCTTGTTTACAATGCTCCTGCTAATACATCCCAGAATATTTGCTTTTTTTTGCAACAGTGTTACACTATTGACTCAAATTTAGCTTGTGATCCACTATGACGCGCATCTCCTTTTCTGCAGTTCTCCTTCCTAGGTAGTCATTTCCTATTTTCTATGTGTGCATCTGATTGTTCCTACCTAAGTGGAGAACTTTGCATTTGTCCTTATTTCATCCTTTTTACTTCAGACCATTTCTCCAGTTTGTCTAGATCATTCTGAATTATAATCCTATTCTCCAAAGCACTTGCAACTCCTCCCAGCTTGGTATCATCTGCAAACTTTAAAAGTTAATGGCAACTCTATTTGCCATTAACTAAATCATTGATGATTATATTGAACAGCTCGAACCCAGAACTGAGCCCTGTAAGACCCCACTCAATATGCCCTTCCAGCTTGACTGTGAACCACTCTTAACTACTTTCTGGGACCAGTTTTCCAACCAGTTATGCACTCACCTTATAGCAGCTCCATGTAGGTTGTTTTTCCCTAATTTGTTTATGAGAAGGTCATGCAAGACAGTATCAAAAGTCTTACTAAAATCAATATATACCACATCTACTGCTTCCCCCATTCACAAGGCTTATAACCCTGTCAAAGAAAGCTATTAGGTTGGTTTGATAGGATTTGTTCTTGATAAATCCATGTTGACTGTTACTTATCACCTTATTATCTTCTAGGTATCTGCTAATGCATTGCTTAATTATAAGCTCCATGATCTTTCTGCATAGTGAAGTTAAACTGACTGTAAACTCTTTACTATGTCTTCCCTCTGTAATGGAACAACCTAATTCTAAAAAAAAAAGTGGGGAGATTGGAGAGCCAAAGAAAGAAGAGAAAACAAAATAAATAAATATGTAAACATGTACACTAAGAACAAAGGACGGTGAAAATATTGCCATTTAGGACACGATAAGTGCTAACTCTAATTGTTGTATAGTGCTTAGATACCACAACGATAGATATCCTACAAGAATAATAGATTATATAAAGTGTTGATTGTGCAAAATAAATGGCTATAATTCAGCAATCCAGAAAAGGGCACTCAAGATTTACTTATCAGTGCAAAAATAGTCTATGACAAATGAGCGCTATCAGTCCTGCAGAAATCCATGTTCAAAAGGCTAGATGTGGCGAACAAACATTGCCAAGTAATGCAGGAAAAGTGCTATCCAAATTGGAAGAGGTAACAAGACCAATCATGCTTACATCAGATCAAGTACCTCCATGATTCTGACAATAAGTAGTATTTGTTCACAATGAATATTTGACAGATGTTTCATATGGGATAATGTTTTTCCAGAATTTCATTTATATTCATCCAAAAGTAAATACAATACTAATTGTTTATATACAGTATATGGAATGCAGACACACATTTATACAGACATACAAACACAGGTTGAGTTTTACTGGTATTTAGGGAGGTGTTCTGAGTACTTGAGAGCTCTTGGACTTATAAAATTTTTTAGATAGCTACCACTCATTTAAGGATACCCCATTTATGACTCTTCCATTTAATGTTTTAATTGCATAGGAGGAGGGATTGTTTTTTGTTTTTTTCCAGTTGGGTACAGGATGCTGACCTATCGATGATACTTGCATGTTAATTTGTGATCTTATTCACATATGGCTATATAATTGGAAGTGCATTGTGTGATTTAAGCAGAGAGGTCAACACAAATTCAATTGAAATGAAAAGTAACTGATATAAAGAATGTCTGCCCCTTTAAAAATTGAATCAATATTTATAGGTATACAGAGGAAAAGGGAAAAAGAAACAAATTGTCTTTTTTGTGACACCTATGTATTTGATACCCCAAGGAAGAGGTTACAGCTAGAATTCTAAATCAAGAACAGACCCAAGAACAAGACTATGATGAGAGATGCCAGTTGTGGTCAATCTTTTGAAATAAAACTGAATTTATCAGAGCTGCAGACCAGAGAGGAAAGCTGAGAAGAACCAGCGAATGGAAGGCTATAATCAGGGAACAATTAAGAGATAAGAGGAGACAGGAGAGCAATTGGCTACCTGAGATATGGTGAATACTCAGCTAGCAAAATAAAGCCAATGACAGAAGAGATCAGGTAACTTGGAAACCACTAGGAAACACTAGGGATTTCATTGCCATTGATTCACCTGGAGGAGGCTGGGGATCAGAACTATTGAAGGAAGGGCCAGGGAAAAAGGGGATTTATCTGAAAGCCCAGAAAGGATGCCTGAAGAACGGGAGGATAAGAGATGCTGAGTAAAGAGGGAAAAAATGAAAAACAAAACAAAAAAACACTTAGAAAGAGCTTCCCAAAACTCCATATGCCCAATGGTTTACAAAAGCTTTGCTATTTTTTCTAGAACCAAAGATCTTCATTTTATTTGGAGAAGGCTAACTTGTTTAAACTGTGATAATTGATGCACCTAAGAGAAGTGCTAAGTTTTAGTTTAGCTTTATAAAGTATATTTGATGACAATGCAGCATATATTGTTTGGGTTTTTTTGACCAGTCTCGTGAAGAGTTGCAGGAGCTGAAAGAAGAGGTTACAACAAGAATTCTAGATCAAGAACAGACCAAAGGACTATATTATGACCTCATTCTTAGCTCCTGAAACTCTTAATTAAAATGCATATTACTACATGTTATTCTGAAATGCATATTATTTGTTATTTAAAATTGTGTAACACTTTTACCCATTGAGTTGAGAAAATGTCAAAATCCTGAAATCAGATGGGGTTCCTCTGGACATTGAATAAAATGCCAGCATGTTGGGTACGTTTATGTGAAGTCCAAATCAAGGAGGTTGCCATAGACACTTCACTGTGAGTTTTATGCCATTTTTACCATGGCCAAGACTCATGACATAAATGATTATGCTAGTTAAATAGTCTTTCAAAAGGGAATATTTCCATTTCATTTAAATTGAACATGCTTTTGGGAAGTGACCCAAGAAAGATTGTAGAAATACAAATAGAATTTTACAGTAAAGAACAATTTGTGTAGTCCTTGTTTTGATCAATATACCTGAATGATCACTAAAACTTTACCATAAAACCATGAACTTTAAAAATCAGATGAATTAATATAAGAAAAAAAAATTAGTCTTGCAAGGATATAACAAATTCTACTAAATATTTTAATGCCAAAGCAGGGAAGAAAGAAAATTGACTTTCTGTACAAGCTGTGGATTCTTTACCTGCAGCCAAGTATCCCTCAAAATGTGAAATATTTTTCCTTCCTTTGAAAATAATGAAAAAAATCACTTCAGATCTGTTCCTTATGATCAAATACCTCCTGATTAGTTTAAGTGAGGGGCAAATACCTTGGCATAAATGGGGAAAAGGTTTTAAAATACCTTTTGTCCAATACAGAGAAATAACCGCAGCAAAGAATCCTGTGGCACCTTATAGACTAACAGACGTTTTGCAGCATGAGCTTTCGTGGGTGAATACCCACTTCTTCGGATGCATCCGAAGAAGTGGGTATTCACCCACGAAAGCTCATGCTGCAAAACGTCTGTTAGTCTATAAGGTGCCACAGGATTCTTTGCTGCTTTTACAGAACCAGACTAACACGGCTACCCCTCTGATACAGAGAAATAACCGTAAACAGTGATAATTAAAACTGAATTCTAATATAAATACATATATTTTTCTTTATGACCAATTGAGAGTTTCTTTTCTTGAATACGCTGTGATTCTCCTGGGGTGTAGTTGAAAAAGTACAGTAGAACTTTGCTGTGAACTTTGTGAGGGAAGGATTTACAAGTGGGCCTATAAAATCATATAGTCATCTCGGGCATCTGCAAAATTGAGGTTTGATTTTTTTCTGACAGCAATTAAATCTATTGTAACACTATTTAAATTAGCAAAGAATCCTGTGGCACCTTATAGACTAACAGACGTTTTGCAGCATGAGCTTTTGTGGGTGAATGCCCACTTCTTCGGATGCAAGTGGTGGAAATTTCCAGGGGCAGGTAAATATAAGCAAGCAAGAAGCAAGCTAGAGATAACGAGGTTAGATCAATCAGGGAGGATGAGGCCCTGTTCTAGCAGTTGAGGTATGAAAACCAAGGGAGGAGAAACTGGTTCTGTAGTTGGCGAGCCATTCACAGTCTTTGTTTAATCCTGAGCTGATGGTGTCAAATTTGCAAATGAACTGAAGCTCAGCAGTTTCTCTTAGAAGTTTCTCTTAGAAGTCTGGTCCTAAAGTTTTTTTGCTGGAGGACCTTTAGGACCAGACTTTAGGACCAGACTTCTAAGAGCCAGTACAGAAAAGTATTTTAATCACCCTGGCAAGAAGACAAATCAAACAGAAGACAACTGTGGGTAGGGTAAGTAGAGCACAAACATGGCAGGGAGAAGGAGGCTGATGAAAAGCACAGGGGAGTGGGGAAAGAGGAGGAACAAGAATTCACCCTAAATAATTAAACTAGTTAAGAGATGACAGTGAGCTATATACACATCTTAAGAAATACACCTCTGCCCTGATATAACGCAACCCGATATAACACGAATTCAGATATAATGCGGTAAAGCAGTGCTCCGGGGGAGGGGGAGGCAGGGCTGTGCACTCAAGCGGATCAAAGCAAGTTCTATATAACGCGGATTCACTTATAACGCGGTAAGGACAGCGTTATATTGGGGTAGAGGTGTATGCTAAAATTGTCTTATTAGGACAGTGTTTCCCAGCCAATGGGATGGTCTTTTCCTTTGGATGGTCAGCTATTCCATAGAGTAACGAGAGATAGGGTGGGGGAGAAAGGGGAAAAAACAGCAAGACCTCACATCTGCCCACCCCAAACTACAGATATATTCCTGTAGCTGTAGGTAAAGGAACAAGTGGTTCAGTGAAAGCCAAACCAATATCCATCCCCACTCTCATGTTGTTGCTTAATGCAGCTGGCCATGAGAGCAATTAACACGTACCAGATTGAAGGCTCAAGAAGCAGACTAATCACCCAAGCTTCCCAACTCCCCCATCCTGTAACTCAGCCCTGGGCACACACTCTGACACACAGAACAGCATGTAGCCTTGTTGAGGGGTAGGATTCACTGGAGAAGGAGAAAAACATAAAATCTAAACCCAAAACAAAATAGAAAGTAAAAAATAACCAACCCACCCCAGCCCCCAAGACATTAAAAATAAGGAAGAAAAATGATCAGAGAAAGAAGAGGTCAAGAGAGAGAGAGAATAGAGAGGAAAAGGGAAAGATGATATTTGGGACCCTGGATCTGCCAGGCACCTATCTGCAAATCCATCAAAGTGGGGACACCAACAAAAGAAAAACATCATTAGAGGTTTTTAATTTGATCAAATATTTAATCAGCTTCTGAAGTCACAAATGTGAGGATCTGTAACCCAATAATGTGAATTGCTTCATAGATATTCTCCGACAAAAAAATAATATTTTTTACTAACTGTTCTTTATACCAAAATGTATATTTTATTCCTGATGCCTAGAATTAGCTGTAATTTAAACATTTTATATTGACAATATACAGCATTTACTACTTTAAAGACATAAGATATTGCATGATGAAAAATACAGTTTGATAAGAGAAATATTACCTTGTCAATGGACTCTGATTTCCTTCCTATAAACTTATTTCCATGTTTAAAGTCTGAATATTGTGTTCTGTAGAATACAGATTTTTAGTACATTGTATGAGCTGTTCTTTTGATTGCTCCAACTCTTTCTGCAACTTTGCTAATGTTTCATCATAAAACTCAGCCTTTGAACAAAAGAAGAAAAATTAAACCAATGCTTGCAGCAAATCTCAGTAGCCATTATCAGCTCTTCTTGTAGGAAGGCCATTTACCTATTGCCTAATGAGCAAAAGCAAAAATATAAGTCCAAAAAATAAAATGCACATGAGATCATACTTTGTAATTTCTGATCTGATGCCTTAAATGTACAATTTCTTCTGCATACAAAACTGTGTTTACATATTAATAAGCTATGGTACCCTCTTTCCTGTTTTTAATAAAAAACATGTATTTGAGAAATTCTAACTTGCCTTTGGCAGTAAATGTGAACTGATGAATAAAAGGTTGGGTTTTCATTTATAGCTCAGGTACTTTAATGTTGTGCATATAAATATTTTGCTATCCATATTTCAAGATTTTTCCAGACTTTTCCGTTAAATATTAGATTTAGAGTAAACTAAGCTAGCTTCAATGTCTCTCTTCATCACCAAACAGTACAGATTCAATGCAACTCCAGTGTTCTCTTATGTGTCAAAAGGTATAAAATACTTCCTCTTTCCTCCAAAAAACAACAGCCATCACAAAAATTATGAAGATTTTTGTAACAGTTGTTCTAAATTGTATTGGAGAATTTCTTCAAAGTCAGAAAATGAAGCAGCAGAACAATTTACATTATGTTTTTATAAGTAGGAGACTTTTTCCAAAGAAAAAACTGACCACCATCTATTTTTATCCAAGAAGTTTCTAGGAATATGAAAATTATGTATAACAATTAGACAATTCATATGGATAGTTTCTGAAACCACTTCCTCAGCTGTATGGTCACTAGATTTCACCTTTGATCTAGGTGTTTGCAAAGATATGTATAAGTTACACCCATATGCTGGCCAGATCTCCAGGCCTAGAACAAGGGAAGAAGGTCAGAATGGTGCACACCTGAGTTTTGTGAGGGCCTAAACACAATTTTGTCAAAGGGGCTTCTAACATCCTTGCATCATCTCTCACAACTAGGCAAATTAAATATCTAAGTACAGTTTTTGCATGGTAATATTCTTTATAAATCAACATGCTTAGGTTTTGTGATTACTGTTGTATAAGTAAGGAGTGTTCTTTTCTGGAAACTCCATTTGAACCACTAGTCAAAAATCAAGATGCATGAATTTACAAAATGCATCAGATTCTCCATGTTCCAGTTAACATGGACTTAAGTTCTAAACTAGAGGTTAAGCAAAAAGGGTACTCAAATGTACCCTTTTGCCCATCTGAGTTGGCAGCAACAAGGGCCGGGTTCAGCATCTAGGGGGTTCTGTTTTAATAACACAATGCAAAACCGGCTCAAGCCCCCACCCAGTGACCTGGGACAATTACATTCCACCCCCCAGGCTAGCTGCTCCAGTCATCTTGCAAACTGCTCTGCTCCACCAGCTACTCAGCAACATATCTTCATGCCCCCCTCCCCACAGCACTCAGTGATTTCAGCTTGTAGCAGGGAAGCCTCAGTGCTGGTGCACCATTGGCCCAAAAAGTGAATTCAGCTCAGCAGCCTGTAACTAGACTCCTAAGGGAATTAAAATTAGCTCTGATATTCCTCAGTAGAGAGAGGAGGAGATGCAAGTGATATTTCAGGCCCTCAAAGGAGAGCCATACCATCAGGTACAAATACTTGTCCTCACCCTCTCTCAATTCACTGGGTTTTGGAACCCATGTCCCTTGTCTAGCAAGTGCTACTTAGTTGATGGCGAGTCCCTCTGTCATAAAAAAAGTTTCATTGTCCTTGATTCACATTATCAGGGTAACACCACTTTATTCTTCCTGCCCCAACAACAGGGAAACTGGGGATCCCACAGCAGCCTAAGTGATCAATTGGGCTGCTGTGGGCTCATGCTAGGTGGGGTGGGTGTGCCTATGCAAACAAGATCAGCCCCTGAAGTTCTTTTCCACACCTCACCACAATTCACCACCAGATGTCAGGGTAGCGCTCATTCTGACTCTGCTTACATCAACATGACAAGAGAAATAGTGGAGGTATGAACATACAACTATGCAACAGTACTTTTAGAAACTTTCGTTTACACATAAGGAAATTGCATGTTTCTTTCCACAGATTCCCCTCAACTATTCTGGAAGAAAAAAGTTCTAGAGAAATGCTAAGATGCTAAAGTTCTTAAGGGAAATGTAGACTATAAAATATTTGAAGATGTAGATTCTAAATAGTGGAAATGGAAAATTCCTTATTGATAATTTCCTTTCTGCTAGCATATCTCCCACGGTTCTGGATGTCTGGGCTACTCTCCTCTCTGCATCTTCATGCAGACAGATCAGCATTTTGGCTCTGCACGCTCTGCTCAAAGGAATCAGGCTAGTTGAGGATTGTCTCCCAGGGAGTCTGAGGATCCTGCAAAAAGGAACCTCTGTCTATGCTTTCTTGGAGAAAATCCAGAATGGTTGGAATTCCAGGATCTCTGCATTTTGCCCTTGGCACCATTTGTTGAATGTGTGTGTGTGTGTGTGTGTGTGTGTGTGTGTGTGTGTGTGTGTGTGTGTGAGAGAGAGAGAGAGAGAGAGAGAGAGAGAGAGAAAGAGAGAGAGAGAGGTATGTTTTTAGTATCAATATCTTCCTAGACCAAAGCTATGTCTGGATGACTCTTGAGGACAGATAGAGACCTTCCAGCACTTCCCTCTCAATAGTCAGGCTAGGAGTTGAAGCCATTTGGGGTCCAGATGAAGAAGAGGACCTCTGAGAGGATGTCTGGTGTTCACAGAAGATGAAGTGGGGGTTCCAGTGTCAGCTCTATAAGGTCTGAGAACCAAGGTCTCCTTGGCCAATGGGAAGTTATCACTATTACTGTCATTTGTTTTTATCTTATTTTCTGGATCAAATTCTCCAGTAATGGTAAGGGTGGAAAAGCATAAAGTAGGTCCTACAACCAACTGTGCAATAAGGCATCTGTCCCTGGGGATCTGGGGTCTGCCTCCTTTGTGAAGTATTTACAGGATGGGGGACTCTAGCCTCAGAGCAATGACTCTGAAAAAGATTTAGGTGACATAGTTGATAATCAGCTGAAGATGAGCTCCAAGTGCTACATTGTGGCTATAAGGTCTAATGCTATCCTTAGATGTATAAACAGGAATATGGAGTCAGAGAAGAGAGGTTATATTACCTCTGTAATATTCAGTACACTTTCACGCTGTATTTTATACTTCTAGAAAGATGTTGAAAAACTGGAGAGGATTCAGAGAAGAACCTCAGGGATGGTTAAAGGATTGAAAAACATGCCTTATGGTGAGAGTCTCAAGGAGCTCAGTCTAGTTAGATAATCAAAGAGAAACTTAAGAAGTTTATTTGAAGTACTGATATGGGGCCCACACATTGATAATAGAGGGTTCTTCAATGTAGCAGACAAAGGTATAAACAAGATGGTTGAAAGTTGAAGCTAGGCCAGAAATAAGGTGCAAATTTTTAATAGTGAAAAGTCAACTTTCAACCATCTTGTTTATACCTTTGTAACTAACCATTGGGATGTCTTACCAAGGGCTGTGGTGGATTTTCCATCGCTAGAAATTTTGCAATCAAAATTGGATGTTTTTCTAAAAGATATGCACTAGATTAACCACAGCTATTGGACTTGAAGCAAGCATTAATTCAAAGATATCTTATGGCCTGTGTTATGCAGAAGGTCAGACTAGGTTATCACAATGGTTCCTTTTGGGCTTAAAAATCTATAAATTATTATTATCTTCTGCAACTAAGCAATATTTATGCCTGGCAGTTAAATGTTCCATTTGAATGGATTCAAATGGACCAAAAGGTTCTCATATTCAAACTGTAAAGTCCTTTGTATTGAAGTCCTTGCAAGAAGGAAAGATGACATAAGAGACCTCTTTAGAAATGACAAACTCTTCCATCTATATCTCCAAGATGCTTTGCTTCTGAAAGATCAAAGTTGGTTAGACTAAAAGTTTAATGGGACTGGCTGCATACAACAGCAAAAGAAACATGATTTGTCTCAGACAAAAGGGGATCCAATATTTATAAATGTAGGTATGCTGTGGTACATTCATAGTTTTAGTACTATCATGTGCAACTGCATATAATCCAGGAGTATGGCTTTCACTGAATATTTATGTTTAGATAAATTCCACAATCCCCCCCACCACCACACACACACACACAAAATAACCCCCAAATTAAAAAAAAAATTCTAAACAGGACAAATATTATGATAGGAAGCATTTACTGATGTATTTTTTGTATAACTTTTGTGGTAATAAAAGTTATACAAAAATACATCATAAATAATAAAACATACATATTTATTAGGAAATTAAAGTTAAAAAGTATTTACTCAAAGGTTTTGGTGGCATGTATTAATTTATATTTTTAGAGCAGCAGTATATAATGAATCTTAAATAAAAATGAAGATACAAGTTCCTTTGCCACTTGCAGACTTCAGTGAAAAGCATATCTTCTCCTTGACTTATAGCTGAGGTTTCATTTGAGTGTTCCAATACTTTTTGAATGTATATACCTGCAGTTTCTAGGGTTACTTGGCCCAGAAGTGAGATTCACTGGAGAACAGAATAAAATTTGAGTTTAATGAACAAAAAGGTATGTCTATATTGCATTCAAGGGGCATAACTGAAATACCTGAGCTGGCTTTAATCTAGCTAGCCTGGATCCCTAAGCAGTGAAGCTGCACCAGCACATGCTTCAACACAGGCTGTATAAATATGCCCAGAATCCTTGGTATCTCTAATCAATCTGCAGTAACATCCTGTGATTGAAGGAGTACTGTAAATAAGTACTGTAAATAAGACACATTCATGCATAGAAATCTACACATTGTGCTAGTCAAAGAATACAGCAGATATCTTTCATTATTGGTCCCATTCTGGCAGCAGCATAGCAGGGAGCAGAGTGAGAGATCAGCACGAGGTCCCAGCAGACTCCTGCCATGCGGAAATAGCAGCAGAACTTTCAGGGAGTATCTTAAAGCCTCAGCCCCTGGATCTCCACTCCCCAGCAAAACCGACAGAGAGTCAAAGCCTGCAATGATTGGTCCCTGCTCTACCCTCACTCCATCAGCCAAAAGCCTTCTGGGGATCCTAGAGTCCAGAACCTCACACTTGTCAGGAAAAGATCTGCAGTAGCCTTATAGCTCCAGCTTCTGTAGCACCCACCAGCTATGGCACCACGGGCAGCAAGCTGGTGGTGAGGTTTTTGCACACCCTAGCAATGTCCAGATGTCACCAGAACTCTGGACTTTATATTTATATTTTTTATTTGAGAGAAGTGAGTTCCCTTGTCACATGTCTCAGATTCCCAAACTCCATTTTCTGACAGACCTCACCCTCCCAAGCCACCATGCGTCTCATTCCATCTCTTATCCTTTTAAACATTCCCTTCCTCCCTCACATCTGCTTTTTTCCCCCCTCTTTCTATTCACTTCTGTCCCCTCACTCACCAGCATACTCATCCCTTCCCCCACTTTTTTTATGCCTTCTTCCCTCTGACTATTTCTACTTCACCAAACAAAAGCACAAAAACTCCTTAACTATAATCCAGAGAACAAAATATTAAAAACAAACCCTCCACCAAGACACGTGCAAAACCACCAAAGCAAACTCCTGTACTGTTATTGCATTTTTTGTCCTCCTTTGCTATTAATTTCTCCCTTTTTACACATCACTTATTTTTATTTACATGTTAAGCTGTTCAGGGCAAGAACCTCTCTTTTATATGCTTGTGAAGCACACTCTTGAATGATAAAATAAATCATCATAATTGATTCTTTTTTAGAAAAGAAGTCTTTGTATAATCATAATGAGAAGGTAGATTTTTAAAAAAAAACCCAATACCATTAATTCAGATGATACTAAAAAAAGAATACTCCTTTTTATTGAATATGTTTATTTTCTGCAATATTTCTGATGTTTGTGTTAAAGGTGAATTCTGAATTTCATGTGGATTTTACAGTTAATGTTATTTAAACCATATCTCTTTATCCAGTGGAAAATCCTCTAAGAACAGCAATGCCAAAACACTAAAATCATAGTTCATTTATTATACCTGTGGCTATTACCTGAGCAGTGTGGTGTTTTATCTGTTGTTATGCTTCAGCCAAGTTCAGCTGGAAAATTTTGAGCTGAGACTGCTCTTCCAACAGCTCCTCCCATGCACAGGGATATTTGTCATGTGTCTGGCCAATGTCTGCTTCCAGTTTGGCTATGCGATTTTCATGGTCTTTAAACTTAAAAAATAAAACAGTTAAGATTATGTGTGATAATTTAGCTGGAGAAGCTTTCATTCCTGCCAAATCTTCATTCCTTCTCCTAAACGTATCCAACTTAAACAAATACCTTATTGTCTTCCTTGATTTTAATTCGCCATGTCCCCTTGTTAATTGCAGAGATGAAGATTTTGAGTAATTGCACTGTTCCATTTTTTACGTAAGGAGCATTTGTATCAAGTTAAAAGTAAAATTAAAAAAATATTTTCAACTTCAATATAGATTCATAGATTCCAAGGCCAGAAGGAACCATTGTGATAATCTACTCTAACCTTCTGCATAATATAGGCCATAGAAGTTCCCCAAAATAATTCCTAGAGCAGATCTTTTAGAAAAACACCCAGTCTTGATTTAAAAATTGTTTGTGCTGGATTCTCCATCACTGACCTTGGTAATTTGTTCCTGTGGTTAATCATCCTACTGATAAAAATGGACACCTTATTTCCAGTCTGAATTTGCCCAGTTTCAACTTCCAGACAATTGGATCATCTTATACTTTTCTCTCCTAGATAGAAGAGCCTATCATCAAATATTTGTTCCCCATGTAGGAACTTACAAATTGTAATCAAGTCACCCTTAACCTTCTCTTTGTTAAGCTAAATATATTGATCTTTTTGAGTCTATCCTTATAAGACATGTTTTCTAATCCTTTAATAATTCTCAGGGCTCTACTCTGAACCCTCACTAATTTATCAACATCCTTCTTTAATTGTGTACACCAGAACTGGACACAGAACTCTAGCAGCAGTGGTATCGGTGCCAGATACAGAGGTAAAATAAAATAACCTCTCAACCAACTCCCATTCAAAAGACCCCTGTTTATACATCCAAAGATTGCATTAGCCCTTTTGGTCACAGCATCACACTTGGAACTCATGTTCAGCTGATTATCCACTACCACCCTCAAATCTTTTTGGAGTCATGGCTCTCCAGAAAAGAGTCCCCCATCATGTAAGTGTGGGCTTCATTCTTTGTTCCTAGATGTACACATTTCCATTTGGCCATACTATAATGCATATTGTTTGCTTGAGCCCAGTTTACAAAAGCAATTCAGATCACTCCTTAGGAGTGACCTGTCCTTTTTGTTCTTTTTTCCACTCCACCAAATTTTTCTGTCATCTGCAAACTTTATCAGTGATTTTATGTTTTCTTCCAGGTCATTAACAAAAATGTTAAATAGTGTAGGGCCAAGAACTGATCTCTACAGCACCCCACAAGAAACACACCTGTTCAGTGATGATTCCCTGTTTAGTCAGATTTGTTGACTTTATATCATTCTAGGTTTTTTTTTAATCAAAGTGTCGTGATACCAAGTGAAATGCCTTACAGATATCCAAGTATATAACATCAACACTATTACCTTTATCAACCAAACCAAATTTCATAAAAAAATATCAAGTTAATTTGATGGAATCTATTTTCCATAAACCCTTTTATATTATCCTCCTTTAATTATTTATTAATCGAGTCCCATATCAGCCATGCCATTATCTTTCCCAGCATCTATGTCAAACTGACAGGCCTGTCATTACATGCATCATCCCATTTACCCTTCTTAATATTGGCACAACATTAGCTTTATTCCAGTCTTCTGGAACTTCCCCAGTGTTCCAAGACTTACTGAAAAGCAATAATGATTGTCCAGTGACCACCTCAGCTAGCTCTTTTTAAATTCTTAGATGCAAGTTATCCAGACCTGCTGATTTAAAAATATCTAACTGTGATAGCTACTGTTTAACATCCTCCTTAGTTACTGTTGAAAAGTATATAAGACATGAAATCATCATCTGTTTTTCCCCAAATACACAACAGAAATATTTACTGAACACTTATGACTTATCTGCATTTTATTGATAATTCTACCATTTCCATCTAGTAGTAGACCAATACCATTGTCAGGACTATTTTTGTTTCTAATATACTTTAAAAACTCCCTCTTGTCCTTAATTTTACTGTCCACAGTTTTTGTGTGTGTCCCTTTGCTTCCCTTTTCAATTTTCTACAATTCCTAGCTTCTGAGTTACATTCATTACTACCAACCTCCCCTTTCTTCCATTTAATTCATATTTTTAACAGCTGCTTTTATTTCCCCTCTAAATCAGGTTGTTGTTGTTTTTTTGTTTTTTTTAACCATTATGGCCTTTTTCCTTGATTTTAGGATTGTGGCTTTTTGGGCACCTAGTAAAGTATCTATAAACAATTCTCAATTATTTTTTCTTATGAAATTCTTCTTCCCAACTGATATAATCTAAGGTGGGCATAGCATGATTTATGGGCACTGCTGAAGATATTAAGTATATACAATAGAGAGAAATATTTTGTCTTATTATATACCTGCTTCCATAATCAGAGGAAGAATTTAACACAAAGCTTATTCAAATACATGAGCATTTCCCAGCTTTGTTGGATGACACTTGACATCCCTGTACCTCAGTTCTCCCATCTGTACAAATGGGGATAATGATGATTACTTCCTTTGAAAAGAACTTTGAGATCTACAGATGAAAACTGCTGTATCAGAGCAAGGTATTATTATTATGATGATTAGGTATGCACTGTTTTAAGAGCTGTGATTTCCCCCCCACTCCTTTTTATAGTTCTGTCATTTGATGTCAATTCTGCAAGTATCATCCAAAACTGAATATCCAATTTCTGACTGTAGATCCCAATCCAAACTCATATGAACACGTGTAGAGATATCAAATAGTTCAGACCGTTCCCATCCATACAACAAAAAGGAATGGGGATGGTGATACAGAAGTAAATGGTCATTTCAACAACTAATATGTAGCTGCCCCATGGTTCCATCATTTCAGTTCTCTTCCTCCTTTTTTAAATTTAATCATTTAGGTAGTTACAAATAATTTGAAAAAAAATTGGCACATATTTTGGACATAGCCAGCTGTTAAAAGTTATTAACACTGCAGAAAATTATACATTCTTCAATCAAATATCAGGGCAGATTCTTGTGTATAGTTCCTTCTTCTCAACAAATGTAGACAGTACTATTTATTTTTATTTCCCTCATTTTTTTTTAAACATAGCAATGTAAAATACAAATATAAAATTGCATTTTTAGAAGTCATCCTCCTACATAAAGATATCCTTTGTATGTGTGTCCAGCAAGTGGAAGATCAGTTATTCTTGCTCTGACTTGTTAATGAAAGTGTAGTGATTTCCTCACCAGCTGCTTTCTAGGGCCAAAAACTGGAGCTGCAAGACAAAGGTCAGTCAGAAGCTCCTGCCCCAGTATTAGAGAGTTGGAACATTTCCAGTTTTAGAGGGAGAAAACAGAGAACGAGTCTTAACATAAGTTCACACTGAAAATGCGATTTAGGGCTTGTGGCTCAGAGTAGGCTAATTTTCAGAATGGGAAGGATTAAGTTTTTTCTGATGATAAAAAGGAGAAGGGGAAAGGTTGGCTCTCTCTCATTTTAGAAAAAAAGTTTAATGATACTGAAAAAGGGATGGGGAGTCTGGGGCACCTAAAAATGGACTTTTCTCATTCCTAGGAGGAAGAAAGATGTGGCTGTCAGAGCAACTCTGCGTAAAATTAAAAGAAGAGGAAGAAGAGAAGGAAGAAGAGAAAAGACTTGTCCCCCAGTTGTTTGAATATTATATATTTGTGGATCACATGTTCTGCATGGTACACTTTATTATTGGTTTGGGGTATGTGTATTGTTTATTGATTTTTTCTTGGCATGTCTGAATAAGAATAAATAAGAAAATGAAATCTTTCTTCTCTAGAGTCTGCTCTACCTCCCCACCTATGTGCTGTCAGAGACATCCTGACACCCCGATGCCATAGTGTCATAAGTTGACCAGTATAAAAGAGAATCAGATTTTGAGTAATCGCACTGTTCCATTTTTTACGTATTCACTCTGATTTAAGGTTTTGCATGCCAGTCATACATTTTAATGTTTTTAGAAGGTCTCTTTCTGTAAGTCTATAATATATAACTAAACTATTGTTGTATGTAAAGTAAATAAGGTTTTTAAAATGTTTAAGAAACTTCGTTTAAAATTAAATTAAAATGCAGAGCCCCCCAGACCAGTGGCCAGGACCCAGGCAGTGTGAGTGCCACTGAAAATCAGCTCGCGTGCCACCTTCGGCACCTGTGCCATAGGTTGCCTATCCCTGCATTAGACAAACCTCAGTCTCAAGGTTGCCACACTAAGAAAGCAGCGGGGAAGTTGGACACTGTGTACTCCATCTCGCTGCCGCAGGTGTAAGGAGGGATCTGAGTGGCAGTTAGGACTGCTCTTCCCTTTGTACCCTGGCTGGGGTGCAAGCACAGCCCCAACACACACCACTCATCAAAAGATTCCAAGCTCACATGCACAAGATGCACACACCAACAGTGGAATCCGTGTGGACAAATACTTGAAGAACTATTAGCTTTGACAATTTTGCCTCTGTCTCAAGCCATCATATTAAACTATTTTTGACCAGGAACAGAAAAGGCTCATGAAGACCAAAGAATAAAGTGTAGCAGGATTTAAAGTGCACTTTTTCAAGAGAAAGAGTTATCCAGGAATAACCACAGGAAAACACAGGCACCCAAATGAGATGTTTGGAGAAGCTAGAACTCTCTAGGTCACCATCAAAGAATGGAAGGAATCTAGGTGAGATAGCCATTTGTTTTGTTTTAAAATCCTTTTTTCTGTAACACTTTGTTCCTACTGATAAGTAAACAATACTTTTAAGATGGCTGTGTGATCACAGTATGCCATTAGTCCCAGGTCCTGAAGGGAAGAAACACAGATACGTTAATTCAGTCAGACTTGCAAGGTAAGAACGGTGCAAATACTGGGTACTGTAGCCCAAGTCCTGGTTTATGGGTGGGAGAACTGCAAAATTCCACCCTGCAATAGATAAAGGCACAAGGCCTAACACATAAGGGGGTTAATTCACAGAGACCACAAATGGGACAGAGGAGTGGCTAGCTCCATAACCATGACACCACTGTAACAGAAATTATCTGAACCATGACCAGGACATTTCTCACCACTGGTCTCAGGAATGAGAGTTTGTAGTAGAGCGGACCTGCCTCATAGTGACCTCTGATGTCCAAGCTTGGCTCTGTGGTCCCTGCCTCGATTTCCCCTTCAGAGGTTCTCAGGAATAATCCATAGAGGCTTCTGTCCACCAACAAAACACCTTCTTGGGCACAGATTTATTAACATAAAATAAAGCTAAAGTAAAGTTTTTTCTGTCCCAGTCTCCCACTGGACACAGTGGCTCCTCCTGAGGTTTGTCTGCCTCCAAACCTCTCCGCCAGTCACAGTTATAAGGCTCTGCTGATTCCGTTTCTCCCCTTGAGGTCAGGGGGGTACACAGGCCTCCTTCTTGGGCCTGTGTTTGCTGGACTCTCAGGGGAAAATTCCTACCCATCTCCAAATATGGTGATCAGTTGGATCCTGGGCTTTTTGGCAAGATGCACCAGCCAGACACCTGGGAAAGAATTCTCTATAGTAACTCAGAGCTCTGCCCATCTAATGTCCTGTCCCTAGCAGTTGGGGATTTTTGCTACTGGCAGGAGCCAATGGGCCACATTCCATTGTAGGCAATCTCATCACATCACTCCCTCCATAAACTTATCAAGCTTAGTCTTGAAGCCAGTTTGGTTTTTTGCCCCTACTGCTCACCTCTCTCTTTCCTTACCTGCCTGGGCTGAGAGAAGTACATAGGTAGCAACCCCTCCCCTGCTGCTATCCCTCACTTTATAAGGCTCAGGTGCCTTCCCGTAAGTTGAATTGGGCAGCAGGTAATCAGTCACAAGTGCACTGTACCCTGTTCCCTCTTAAGAGGACCAGTAATCCTGTGACAGAATTCCACTAGTTACAGAAATGGTATCTGCATTACTCCATTTTTAAAGAGCTTGAGCATTATAGACAGGAAGAAAAACAGTCAGATCTAGTCCCTGTGCCCCCTCCTTTCCAGTTCACAAAATACTTTAATGTACTTATTGTACACCCATAACTCTGGCATTTCCTGACTTATGAATACTTTTATTTGCAACCTTAATGTTCTTTTAACGTTAGAAAGAAAATATAACAAATGAGTAAAAATTTCCTTATCCTGACCCCATTCCCCAAAAGATTGCATAGATAATAGTGCAACACTGTAGCACTGGCAAAATTTTGATAATTTGCTCAAGTTTTTTTAAGAGGTTCTATTCATGGTTCTTTATAAGAGACAATCAAGAAATCAACCGCAAAGTAGTTTTTTTTTAAGTCAGTTCTCTTACAAAAGCTAAAATAAACCAATTTTTCTCTCAATATGTTGCATCTTTTACACACACACACACACACACACACACACACACACTTACTTTATTTCTTTGTCATCTAGTTCTACCCCATTTTGGAATTGCTCCCTGCTGTTAATTAGAGGTGACTACAATTTGATTAATGACAAACATGTGTCGTACATCCACAGTATGGAAAACTGCATTCTATCTATTTTCACATAAAACATGCCTGAACTTAATGGAAACAAGCCAAACATTTTTTAATGACTCAAGACGTAATCTTATCACTGTGAACAATATGGATATGATCAAAATAAGACACACTAATCCATTTGAAGTGTTAAAAGTTCACATAAGTATGCACTAATCATGTACAGTATTTCTCAATATAATACAAACAGGATCTCAAATACAAGAATGCATATCATTTGAGCATCATTTCTCTATTTGTGTCTGAAATTCTTCACCTCCTTTTCCAATTCTATGAAGTGCTGTTCAGCCTGACAGTTTGCCTTTGCTGGTCCTCTTGTTGGCACTGTTCTTCAGACTTGCAGAGCTAGCAAAACACAATACTAACATTTTTGTACTTCAAATAGGTTTCAGCCTGCAAGATCCTGAACTCTCTGAATCAGATCCAGGAGAACACTTAAGCCTATGCATAACTTTAAGCACATAAGCAGACCCATTTACTTCAACTGGAAGCTCATGCTTGTAATTAAGCTTGAAGTTACGAATATACATACAGTCTTTTTACAAGGGGAAATTTTACTTATGGACCTACTTGTGCTTAAAGTTAAGCACATGATTAAGTGCTTCACTGGATTGGAGCCAGAGTGCTAAGCACTTTACCGAATCATACTCAGAGAAATACCACAGATACTTTATGAAAATAATGTAAGTCTCATTATAAATATTTGTGCAAATATCAAAAGAAATGGAAGTATTAACAGAAATTCTGTAAAAAATTTCCTCCAGCCATTTCAAAGAGCTTACTCTAAAGAAAAAACAATGGTTTCATTTGCTGGTTCTCAGTAATTTTTAATGTAGCTTTATTATTATTATTATTATTATTATTATTATACAGCCTCCAGTAGTAAGTGAAATATAATTCTAATTAATTTTTCCTACAGCTGTATACAAATCAATAACTGTAAGCATCCCAAAGGAAAAAACACACTGCATGGTCCTCCAGGTTCGTAATGAATGCAAATAAGCTGACCTTTCTCTGACAACTATGAATATTGTTTCACAATTTTACCATTAAAATTGCTGTAATCAGCAGTTCATACAGCAAATATGGAGGCAATAATAGTTGTAAATAACTATTCATTACAGCAAAGCAGAATGCAGAATTACACTAGACTATAGTGAAGAAACTTTATGCTTTCAGGGCCCAGTTCAGCCTGACATATTTTGCTGAATGCACAGTTTATCTTTTGATAGGCACAATCTTACATTTAAGTAGAACACTGAACTTGTTACTAAAGGAGGATTCCATTCAGAAAAATTAAGCAAAGGTCTGAATATAAAAAGTGCCATTTATACTTGGGAATCAGCCATTGTACACTATAAATTTGTTGCTATTTTGTTCTGCACAACTTAATCTTGCCATGATTTAATATAAAACATATTTAAATTGAAGGTAGAAAAACACCATAATCTAACAGCTGTAAATTTAGGCAATTTAAAAAAAAAAGATGGTTCTATTTTGTGGATATCGATTATTGCATTTCAATAAACCGTTTTCCTGATATTTTTGTAAGTTCTTCTTTTGCCATGTTTTGAAGTTTTACAAGAACCGAATGTTTGAGCCATTTAAAGCATATTAGATCAAAGAAAATAAACCGAAGAGCATTTCAGCTAATATATATTGTGCATATGATATATGTGGTATTTTTAACTGAGCTAAATAATCTTTACTTGATGACATCTCTTCAACATATCTCTAGTCTCATACTTGTAATTCTTTCATGTTCAGAATGAATCCCTACTACATCTCACTCAATATTGATCTTTAAGGCATTTCTCCCAGTTCTTTTCCCAGTGTGGTCACTGAACAGTATAAAAGTTCAATAGGAAGATCAGCTCCTCATCCACTTTTTGCTGAAGCAATTTGTATTATGGATTTATTTTAGCAGTCTACAATGGCAGTTGGTGTTTTTACTATTTAAATGCTTTCATTATCTGACCATGCTTGCTTTATCTTTTTTTTAAGTGCTGTGCATGGGCTTTAAAGTTGATCAATAAATGGGGATTCCTCCACTACATTATGTTGAAATCAAGCCTGATTCAGACTATTTGTATTTAACTCGTATAAGGCAATCTGTCTTTCTTAATTTTATATTCTACTTTCTTAAATAATCTGGGCTTGTCACTGCAAATGCTCACTGCTGGGTGTAGGCCCACTGAAATCAACGCAACTTCAACCCATAATCTATATTGCACTTGGGAGGTGGTGTTTGCAGGATTATTTCTTATACTAGTGTCAGTTCATGTTTTACATGTACTGTTTCAATGGCTTTGTATAATGTTTAGACCATATGAATTATGTAATACTGTAAACTGGGGCTGTCAAGCAATTTAAAAATTAATCGTGATTAATTGTGCTGTTAAACAATAATAGAATACAATTTATATAAATATTTTGGATGTTTTCCACATTTTCAAATATATTGATTTCAATTACAACACAAAATACAAAGTGTACAGTGTGCACTTTATATTTATTTTTTATTGGTCCATGTAAAAAGGAAGGCTGCAGGCATCGCCCTGCCCATTTTCAAACCCAGCAGTTTTTGTCTCTTCCCCCATAAAGCCATAAAGCACTGTTCCGTTCACTCAGCCAGGCTAGCCAACCCTCCCCCTTGTCGCAATCCGTTGCACAGTTATGGCTATGTATGGCCACTTGTCGGTCCATGGCCATCTTGTCCTGTTAAAAGGACAAGGCAGCCTCCATTTTGGACCAGGTTCCTGTTGTATAGGAGAGGGCAGAGACTCAATCCTGCCCAGCAACACTAGCTGTGTATGCTCTCCTGGGTTTTTGTTTTTTTTCTCTCTCCTGCTGGGCCATCTAAAGGTCAGGCTAGTTCTGTGTGTGTGAAGGCCTGATTCTGCCCGGCAACCTGTTTTTTTTGGGTCGGTCATCTGGAGGTCAGGTTAATTCTGCCCAGAGACTCACTTTCCTGCTCTTTTTGGACCCAGTCATCTAAGGGTCAAGTTTGTTTACTTGTCAACTCCAGTGTGCCGTGTGCAAATCCTTCCGACGTGGGGTGGCAACAGCTCGAATCCTGAAGGGAGGAGGGACCAGGGAGCCAATCAGATGCTGACACGAGGGAGTGAGACCTTTCTATAAAACTAGATTTCCCCCCAAAATTTGTGTGGAGCATCCGCGTGTTAGCTGAAGGACCTGATCACTCGTTCGGCCAGGGTCTCCTCCCGGTAAAGTGCACTCGTGTCGTATCGTTTGGATCCGTTGTCGTTTGGACCCAATCCCTGTCTGCTCGTCATGCTTCTGGTGTCTGTTCTGCTGGTCAGCTGCGCCTGGAGTGCGGTATTTGCTTTTTGATATCTGACAGTTAGCTTATCTAGCCTCTTATTTGTTCCTTTCCCTAACTTGGTACCAAATATCTACTCAGGATATCAGGATTGTATTAGTGAGCTCAGAATTGCACAATTGTTTAGCTAGCTTGTATAATAGTTCTAGTTGTTATTAAATTGTTAATTGCAAACTGTTTATGTGAATGAATCACTGCTCTGTCTGTGTCCTGTGTGTGTGTGTTTAAACTTGGGAGCTGCCTCTACTTAGAGGGTAGCTGACCAAGGGGGTCCAGTCCCCGCGGTCTGAGTGAGTGGAATCTGCCCAGCTGCAGCCGCACCACACTCTGGATTTATCCTCTGTGTGAACGCAAGGGTGGCTGAGGCAGTGGCCCGTGGGTCTCTTTTCCGTGTTGCACCGGGCATCGCCCTGACGAACCCGATTCCTACCTTGAGAGATTGGTGTGTCTGCCTATCTGGTGTGGTGTGGTGAGCAGTATACAGTACACTGTTATTGGTTTGAATTTGCTTGCATTGTTTATCTGAGTCCCAGTTGGAAATTGCCTCCTCCCCCGGCCCAAGGTGTAAAGAAATCCCTAAATAAACGCAGCCACTTGGCTTTTCAGTGTTACCCTGGTCCTGCCTGTCTTTTCCTCACTCAATACCAAGCTTGAACGAACTCCCAGCTAATTCAGACACCCCTTAGAGGTGCAGGGCAGTCATTTTCAGCATCTGAATCAGATGCCACCAGCAGAAGGTTGATTGGTTGGTTTTCTTTTTTTGGTGGTTCCGGTTCTGTAGTTTCTGCCTCAGCATGTTGCTCTTTTAAGACTTCTGAAAGCACGCTCCACACCCTGCCCCAATCAGATTTTGGAAGGCACTTAAGATTCTTAAATTTTGGGTTGAGTGCTGTACATATCCTTAGAAATCTCACATTTGTACCTTCTTTGCATTTTGTCAAGTCTGCAGTGAAAGTGTTCTTAAAATGAACAACATGCTGGGTCATCATCCAAGACTGCTATAACATGAAATATATGGTAGAATGCAGGTAAAACACAGAGCAGGAGACATACAAATCTCCCCCAAGGAGTTCAGTCACAAATTGAATTAACGTATTTTTTTTAACGATCATCATCAATGTGTAAGCATGTCCTCTGGAATGGTGGCCAAAGCATGAAGGGGCATATGAATATTTAGCATATCTGGCACCTAAATACTTTGCCATGCTGGCTACAAAAGTGCCATGCGAACATCTGTTCGTACTTTCAGGTGACATTATAAATAAGAAGTGGGCAGCATTATCTCCTGCAAACGTAAACAAACTTGTTTCTCTTAGAGATTGGCTGAACAAGAAGTAGGACTGAGTGGACTTGTGGGCTTTAAAGTTTTACATTGTTACATAACTGCACTCAAAAACAAAACAAATAAAATCTACATTTGTAAGTTGCACTTTCACAATAAAGAGATTGCACTACGGTACTGGTATGAGGTGAATTGAAAAATACTAGTGTATTTCTTTTGTGTATCATGTTTACAGTGCAAATATTTATAATAAAAATAATAAAGTGAGCACTGTACACTTTGTATTCTGTCAAGTATCAGAGGGGTAGCCGTGTTAATCTGGATCTGTAAAAGCAGCAAAGAATCCTGTGGCACCTTATAGACTAACAGACTTTTGCAGCATGAGCTTTCGTGGGTGAATACCCACTTCGTCGGATGCAAGACACGAAAGCTCATGCTGCAAAACGTCTGTTAGTCTATAAGGTGTCACAGGATTCTTTGCTGCTTTTGTATTCTGTGTGTAATTGAAATCAATATATTTGAAAATGTAGACAAACGTCCAAAATATTTAATACATTTCAACTGGTATTCTATTGTTTAACAGTGTGATTAAAACTAAGATTAGTTGTGATTAATTTTTTTAATCACAATCAATTTTTTTGAGTTAACTGCGATTAATTGACAGCCCTACTGTAAACTAAAATCCTGCTTTACTATTCTACAGTTTTACTAGTAGGATTAGAAAGTTAATTGGGTCATGGCCATATTATTCTTCAATTATAGTTTAACATAACCATCCTCTCCTTTAAAATCTAACAAAAGTACAAATTAGTTTACACTGATCAGGCTTTCTGTTTCTTCTTAGTGAGATAGCGAAAATAACTGAGATGCCAGTCTTCAACTGGCCCTTAATACTAAGCTAATCACATCAGGTAACTTCACTTATTACAAATAATTTTCAAATCACAATTCCAAACTTAATCCCTATAGCTCAGCAAAACATACACATATAGCTACAGTTCACCAACCGTGAACATTATATAATTAACACAGTTTTAGGCCTCAATCCTGCAAATGCACACTAGTAGGTTTGTTCCCTGAGTAGTTGCTTTGACTTCTGCAGAATTACTTTCATGCCTAAGTGTTTGCAAGATTGGGGCCCAAAAATACAATTATGATATGACACTCTCTGTTTGCTGTATAATTGCTTTTTCACACATAAGCAAACTCACTTGTTGTTTCAGATGTTTTACTTGTTCCGTGGCTGATACTGGTTCTAACTGCTGGATGTTGAGAGCTTCATGAAACTTTTGCTGTTGTGCTGTCTTTGATGCTGTTAACAGTAATGGAAGTTTTTTAAGCATTTCTCTGGATTTGAAAGAAAACATGGATACTGCTCCAGGTTAGACTTAAAGACGAACTAAAGTAAATAAAGTGAGCATTGGGAACGACGCGGGATCTTTATTGCGTCAGTGCACCCAGATGCTACCAATGGTGGGGGTCAAACAAATGTATTTAATAGTGAGCAAAATACATACATATAAAACAAATTAATATTAACATAATTTAAGATAAAACAATGGGCTCAATCTTCAGGTGACCGCTTTAGTGACTATATCAGCTGAGACTCTGGCTTATTTTATATTAAGACAAGTTCCCAAATCAATGTGAGCTAGGATATAGTGTAGGGGATAATTAATAATCATTAAATACAATAAAACAAGTAATAACAATCTGGATTTTTGCTGAAAATCAACAAAAAGTTATTGCATATATCTATGCAAGTTGAAGAAGCTTGTGCATACACGTACCGTGTGTTAATATACTTTCAAATACTACATATTTTGTATAGGGCAAATATATATTAATATTTTTCTGAAATTGGTTTCCTTAAGGACTGCACAATAAGTATTGCTGCGGTTTATCTAGTTAAGAATTATGTACAGTTAAATATTTTTAAAACAGCTGCTAAATATTTAGGGTGAAATCGTGGCCCTACTGAAATCACTATGGGTTTTGACACTGACTTCGATACTCCCATAGTTTCACCCCCTGAAAACAAAGAATTTCCTTCTGAGAATACATTTTAGATTTTCAGTGTTGTAGTTTCTTATTTTCCTTTTAAAAACGTAACAGAGGACAAAACACCATTGTGGGTAAAATCATTTTTAACAATTCTTTTGATGCCAAAATCTTTGCTTTCAGTAAGTAATTTAAGGGAAAAAATTAAAACAAAATGCAAAAACAAAGGAAAAAACTACTAGAAGCAATTACAAAATAGTTATGAACATATTATTTCTAAAGATTTTCATGATGTGATGGTATCTTTTTACTTTGCAGTAAAAGTAGAAAGAAATTTTAGAACAAATCATTGTGCAGAAAGTTATGCATCTCTACAGAGCAGAGACCTGGAAGAGACAGGTCCACACTGTTTCCCTCAAGCGGGTAAATGTTAAGAGAGAAGAATCCAAGTTTCATGATGCAGCAACACAAAAGCTGGGAAGTGAAAATTATGTTGCACCAGAGTCTTGAAAATATGACTGTAAAAGTTAATCAATAAAATGTCTATTTCTGTCTATTCACTCGGGGCTCCGACTGCATAGCTTCACACAATCGATACTACAAATTATTAGGATTTCCAGGTTCCCACTGGACATTCTGAACAAATCTTTCAAATATAACAGGCTTACATTGTGGGTTTTTGTTTTTTTTAAAGCTTTACGTTTAGTTCATCGAGAATAAATAAAAATAAAACAAATCCTGTGACTTCTTGCAACTCTCAAATATTTCCTACTGATTAGAGATTTTCTGGGTCCTAAACCCCGTGTCCACTAAAATCAGGAAATATTTTGACGATGATTTCTCACTTTTATTCTGATAAATACCAGTGAAAACATTGGACTTTTTTTATCCTATCCAATCATTTTATCTTTTATCACGTTCTTGAAAAATAACTTTTTAAATTTATGTTTTTGCAGCAGGAAAATAAAAAGCATTCAGGAATAGACTCTTCCCCCCAACAACAGCTACAACATAAAGTTAGCCTCAAGACCACTACGGTGTGAGGCTTTCACCCACCCCTTTATACTGTCTTGCATTTTCTTCATGTTCAACAAACCAAACTACCCTCTTGCCTTCACACCAACTGCATTTACCTCATTCACTTAGCAAGTAGGAAGGTAAGCTGATACCAGGACTGTATGACTTTCACAAAGTCAGCTGCAAGAGGATGCTACATTACAACACATGCTGTAACTTACACAGAGACTGTGCATTACCTCTATGACACCTCAAGCCCCAGCAAACCCAGGGGAGAGAGACCCATTGTCCTTTCTCTCTTCCAAGAAACAGATCATAGCATTATCTAATCAGCTATTGACCTGTCCACATGATTGATCTTAAATAGGTAACAAAATTGTATTTTAAAGAGGGACAATAATATTTAAACATGTCTGAATTTCTGTAGTTGTTTTTTTTTTAAAAAACTTTATTGCACTAACCTTGGCATAGCTATTAACTATTGAATATAGTTCTTTAAAAATAAGCTGGCAAATACAACAAATACTTTTCCCTCTGCATAATTCTACTGTAAAGAATCATAGTATTTTTATAAAGCAATGTTGTCACAACTAAGAAATTAGAATTTAACTTGAGGGTTAAAAGTGGGGGCAAATAAATCTAACTTAATCTCTCTCCAACTGAAGGTTCATTTCACACATTTTACTGTCGCAACCACAAGTTCCAGATACAACTGAACAATATTTCTGACTATAATAATCCAGACTGCAAGCTGAAGGTTAAATTACCAGGTTTTAAATTAAAAGGCAGTTTTGCTTTGTGTATGCAATGTATAATATAGTTATAGTTAAGTGTGTTTCATGTGAGCATTCTAACAACCTTAACTGGCCTTCTGTTCCATCATTAACAAGCTTCATTTTAGGTAACAAGTTTTGCAAAAAATTCTACTCTGTCGTTTTGTTACACCACCTATTTCAGGGTGCCTGGACCTTTTTCATATCACAACCTCACATTCAGTCACTCACAACTGCTCCTCTCAGATATGCATCAGATGCCTTTGTTAAATAGGTAATCCCAGGTACTCGAAAGGAAGTGCCACAGAAACTGGCACAACAGTTTATGAGGTTTGGACAACTGAGAGTAATCAGTTGAAAATGGGCGAATAAACCCACTTTAGCAAAAGATTTAAGAGGAATAAGGAAAGCAGATTTGTGACATTGCCCATCCCAGAGCAGCATTGGTGATATCCTTAGGGATGCAGTCTACAGGTTGAGAACTACTGAGCTATTTTATGTAAAGGAATGAGGACATTTCCTGTAGATTGTGTTTTTCCATGGAGTGTGCTCTATTTCCAACAGATAAATCAACTTGTAGTATTTGAACTATAAAATGGTAGAGTATTTAAAATGTAAAAATCACTTATACTGAACATCAAAAGTTACAGAATTATTGTGTTTAATTATATAAAGGAAACAGACCATATTTTGATTTTAGAAGCACAGTGCTTATTGCCACTAATCTCAACAACACTGCGATCAGAGAAGTGGATTTTTTGAGATATGCTCTATTGCTTGCCACATATCTTAGATAAGAATTTTGTTCTAAAAGTTCAATCCATAGCTATATGAACAGATTTATTTATTTATATTAGGCTAACCTGTACAAAGTGTTCAACTGTACTCCATGATATTATATAACAGCTTGAAATGCCTCTCATTCGAGTTAGTGATTACTCAGTGTAATCAAACTTCAGTGAGTGAAACTATTTATAATACAAACAAAAGAAAAAGCATTCAGCTAAAATGAGTCATTTTCATAAAATTCTAGATCCTGAAAGGATGAATAATTAATCAATTTTGACTCATGTGAATATGAAAATACCTTTTTAAAAGTTTTACTAATTTAATTTAGCAAAAAACTCAAACCCAAAAGATTAGTACTTTTCCATTTGAATTTTTTCTGTGAATATTACATCTAACAGATACTAAATATGACCCCTGAGAATAGAGAACTACAATCACCAATAGTAAACTTTTATATAGTACAGTATGCAAAAATATATGTTTTCTTTAGCTTATTTTAGCAACCTCATATGTGTCTCGCTGTTGTGACTAGAAGTTCAAACTCTACATTTACTTGATTTGATAGCGTCTTGCTTAAAGGCAGGTTCTTTAACAAAAAAAGAAATACAATAAGAGCCATATGTAACCTTTGGACTCTAAAAAAGAGGAAGATGAGAATGCCATTGGCAGATGGACACTGTATAAATAAAATGGATTATTTTTCTTCAACACTCACGCCTTTTACATTTGTAAAGAAGTAAAAGAGAACTGATACTAATATAGTGGCTTTTTTAAAACCTTGAATTTTTGGTAAAGAATAAAGGATATTATACAGCATACATGAATCAGCAGTTTAGATTTAACAGTTTATTCAATAGATTAGCAGCACATACTTATACCACACCTTACCTGAGATAAACAATACAATATTTATCAAAAGGAATTACTGTTGACTTTAATGTCTTCTGTTAAAACTTCCTAAAATACTAAAAAAGCAGTAACTCACTTGTAATCCCTAATTCCTTCTTCAGAAGCTATAATATGTTCTCTCAGGGTGTTCAGCTCTGTCTGTGATTTTCTACTGTTCTGTTCTTGGCGAACTGTTTCTGTTATTTGCTCACTTAGCTGCTCTTGAGTTCCTTTCAAGCTGGATTCCATTAGAAGAAGTTTTTCATCTTGACTGGCAAGTTCTGG
>NC_059073.1:56207983-56345483 GCF_020497125.1 Mauremys mutica
ATGATGTACGAACAATAAACAGAAAGCTATAATCATGTTTTTTCAGATGTTTCCGGTGCACAACGATTTTGGATCAATACCCTGTGTAATACAATTATCTGCAATGATCTGGTTGTATTGAAAAAGAATTTGCAGCAGACCTCTAGGGGGTTTTATCCAGAAACATGTATCTGGCAATGTTGTGAATAGTGGAAGAGAAAATTAAGGGGTTGACAGAGGCTGTCTATTATGTTCCCAATGACTTCATTAATATTTTATTTGGTAAAAGTAATATCTTTCAAAAAACTTTACTATACCATATCTCTATAATATTAATTATGCCACCTGCTTATTGAATTTGCTTATTTAGAAAAATAATTCTAACATACATGTAGTCAGCAAGGGCTCAAAGTACTGGGCAAAAATAATTTTAAGTAGATTATCAGTCATTGTTGAATGGCTGCTTGTACTGTACAATTCAACCTGCAATAGTTTGTAACTTATTTTGGTTTTGTGGATAATATCCACTTGAGAAAAGCTTTATGTCTTCAGTTCACGAATGTGTTACAGATAGAGCTCTAAAATTCTATATAATGGGTATTAATCACATCAGATCAACAAAACAGTACACTAAAACAACAACAATATAAAAATTGATAGGTTCAAATAATAATTTCTGTTGTCAGTGAATTAGCTGGCATTCTGAGACAGAATTAGATTTTTAACTAATTTTTTACAAATACCTTACAGTATGTGTAACAATAAAGTATTAAGGTATGTTTATTTTGTTTTGATAAAGTTGCTGTCTCCAGCTGCAAATTCACCCTAAAGCAGAGCAGGGAACCTTTTTGTATTCATTTGATTACAGCAATCATATATCCATATGACTGAGAATTCTATTCTATTAGACTGTGTCAAATTCACATTTCAATAATATTACTATTTTTGTACATTATTACCTGTCTCTCTGTACTGCTTATGCACATCCTGCAGTTCCTGATTTAGCTGCTGAATCTCAGTTCTCAGTATGATGGCTTCTATCTTCTTCTGATTCTTTTCTTTCTGTGTGTCCTGGATACTTGCTTTCAGTTTCTTGACCACACTGTCAAGGTGCTCCACCTCAGCAACTTTAGCTTTGATACCTTCCCTTGCCTGCAGGAGATCAGCTTCCGACTTTGTCAGAAGGTCATCTCTTTTGCGTATTGCCTGTGAAGACAAAAAACATTCCAATAGTGCCTTTTATGATGTACTTTTTATACTGCATCCTGCTATTTTGAGCTATAGGATACATGAAATTATACAGCACCTCATTAGCAACTGGGTCAAATACCCACATCTCCTCTAGGATCAAAAAGTTACAAGGAATTTAAGTTATAAAAAAGTGTTGTAATGCTAAATCTTTTCTTCAATAAATATATCATTAAACCAATACTTATAAATCCAAAGACAAAGAAAAATATTCCACATAATTCTGACAGTAAGAGAAAAAATATATACTTTGATCTAAATGAATGCTTTTCCTTTAAAAAAATTAAAAAGAAATTTCATAAAAATAAAAAAGGTATTTAACCTCTTGGAGCCACCATCTCCAGTGCTGTTTGGACTGGCACTATAGCAAATAACTGTAGATTACTGTGTACATAGGGAAATCTCAGCACCAAAGAGATAATACCAGTCTATTCCACCACCCCTACCCAACTACTTAAACTTACTATCCCTATAAAATTCAATAATTATAACATTTTAATTTTGTGTTTTAATGTTATTCTAAGATGCCATGTAGAATTTTGTCTTTAAATTAAGACAAACAAAAACATTTTCCTATAAAATGTACTCTCATTTTAAACTGCGTGCACACAATTTTTAAACACATACTGCAATTTTATTGGTTTAACTTTCATATCAATCATTATTGGGTATTCATGAATGACTGCGCTTTATTGGCTTTATGCCACACCTTGATTCTCTATCATGCTCCATCTTGCTTCTTTTAATCTGAATATTTAGTACTCTTTCATGTCTTAATTACAGCAAATTGCACACAGTTGGCACCATTTCTTGAAATTAATCCCAGAGTACTTTGTTTCTGTCAAGCACAGTCAAAGCCTTAGAGAATAATAGTAAATGTTATTGCAGATCTAAATTTAAATGACTGTCTATGTATTTAACTTAAGCCTTTAATTATTCGTGCTGTACTGTTTTTGGTTCAAAATGATAATATTCTTCATTGAGAATGTAAAATTGGTTTAGACAACTTGAAACCTGCAATGTTAACATGACAACAATTATTTGTATTAACATTTTTCAGGTGTGTAAAACTTAATATACAGTAGATAATATACAGTCATAGGTATACATTCTTATTTCATTCTATTGCTCCAGTCAATAATAATAAACTCTAAATACAGGGAAGATACTGTTTTTGTTTTTTGTTTTGTTTTTTAAACTCATTTCCTTGTTTTTTGTATTTTTGGGGTTTTTTACTGATGGTTGTTAAATGTAATCAACATTGTTTCACTGCTAGTGAATCTTCAAAATGTTTGCCTACAAAACAGTAAATTAAAAAAAAAATCTTCCATAGACTATCTCAGAAAATTATAAGCTTTTTTTTTTTAAATTATTGTTATAAGAGTCAATTTAACAACTATGAAAGTACAAAAAACAGTATCAAGAAGTATCAAGGAAACAATCTTATCTTATGTTTCAACAGTATGGATATTATGTCACTAATTAAAAAATAATCATTTTTCATTGCATGTATGTTTTCACATAGGAAGCATTCACAGACTAATGTAAAAAGTCTGGGCCTATGTACCTTTGCTTCCGTAGCAAAAGTACCATTTGGTAAGTCTCTGACATTGCAAATAACTATGAATGGGCTCTGCAGTTAAAAATGGCAAATATATTTCCTAAAATCTCTACAGACACATCAGACAAAATCATACTACTGTATTCTTTTTGTTTTTTTATCAACATGCATTTTGAAATAATTGTTTTCCCAAATGCTAATATATCTTCAATTTAGAGACAACCAGAGACGTATGTACTTACAAATTTGTGATAAACTATTATTTCTCTAGAATTCATAACAAAAATATATATGAAGTAATGTATACCCAGCTCCCTCATAGCCTCTCTTGCAATGTGATTTTTCAAGAGAGAGCTGTTTTGCTCATTCTCATAGCAAGAGCATACCTGGTCTTTTTGACTACAAAGTTTCTTGGCATCTGTAAGGTCCCTTTCAAGCTGTGTTATCTGCTGTTCTAGCTGAGCAAGTTCCACTTTGTGTTTCTGCTGGGAAGCTATTACATCCAGATGCAATGACTGTAAGGTCTTTCCTAGCTTTTCAGTTTCAAGAACATACTTTTTTGTTTGTTGGTCAAGTGCATTAGCAGATTCAGCTTTTTGTTCCCATATGATCCGCTCACATTCTTCAACTTTGGAAGATTTTTCATTGTATTGATATTTCATTATCTCAAGCTTCTGTTTAAAATTAGAAATTAATGTGCATTATACCAGATGTCCTGGTTCAATTAGCTATTACTAAACATAAATTATGGCCCAGTTTCCAAATTTCAAAAGTTTAACACGTTGCCACTTGTGATTTGTTTTAATTGAATATGAATATTTGAAAAAAATTTGTATTTATGAGTAAATTCCCATTTGTAATAATAAAAAATCATAAAAAGCAGCACTATATTATTCATCGCCTATAGAAAGTTAGATAATATTGTTATGCTTTAAATTCAAAGTTAAATTGCTCATAGCATAGCAAGTTAAAAACCAACCACTAAGTTTCTAAGCTTGCTACAAGGTATTTATTTATCTTTTGTAAAGACTCAGTATGTGCAGCTACTGCATCAAACTATACATTGAACTGTCCATTAGTAGATTGGTATTCTGTCAAATCAGATTATAGTAGAAATATGGCATCTTCTTTTTCAGAAACCTTTAAACAGGACCCAAATATATTTTCATACACATACTTGATAAGATAATGATCAACCATTAATAAAATATAAATAAAAAACACGGTGCAGCATTAAAAAAATCCACCTCATTTTGATGACAGTCAACTTTATCCTTGAACTTTTGAATTATTTGTTCATGCTGTTGACTGTATTTCTTGCTTGTTTTTTTAAGATCCTCTTGAGTGGAATGTAGTGCCTTTGTTCGCTGGTCAATCCTGTCTTTGAATGTCTCAGTGTGGTTATATTTTTCTTTATAACAGTGTTGGCGATTCAACATTTCAACTGCAAGGAGGCGAATGGCTTCCTTTTTCTCATCAGCCTGTCCGGTCAACATCACAAGTAATGACATAATAAATAGATTATTGTGGTAAAGTGATTAAAAGCACTGAGGAAATTATATATAAGAATATCTGTAACTCTTTCAATTATAATATTTAATTTGTTCCTAACCAAACTATTCAGCTCTAATACATAAATGAGACTTGAGACACCTGAGTTGTGGGCTCCTTATGTAGGATATCATTTTTGTTTCTTTAAATATTCACTGATTTAATATTTAGTTATGGGTTTTTTTTCATGTATTGTGTTTGCTTTTTGGAGTTGTGTTCCTTAGTTTCTCAAAGTAAACAATAATTTTTCTGTTTCAGAAATGATGTATTTCAGGACTAAAGCAATACATTCTCTAAATATGTAGGTGAGTAAGATAAATACTTTATCTAAACTTTATAGATGTATTACAGAGGTGCTGGTTGTAGCTCACACTTAAGGTTGAGTTCCATTTATTATGTATTAAAAAAATACAGTATCTTCCTGAAACTTATAACACTTGAGTAAAGAACACATTTTCTGATCATTTGTACATAATTTCATTAGTTTATGAGTTAAAAATAAGTAACAACTGGGTCTTTTAAGAAATTTAGCATTGATGTCAGTTGTTTTGTTCTGAATTATTCATAATGGAATAATACAGACTCTTCAAACTTTCCATATAGTTAGAATTAATTGAAATACTGGGCAAAGGCTATAGTTGAAGAAATGAGGTTGTAACTAAGATAAATAATTAATGTTGTATCTAACTATTAGGATTACATAGACTACACATGGGGCCCCGTCAATAGTTCATTAACTCTGAAGTAGAGCCTTTGTGACATCAAAGGTAACTGAACCAATCACCAACCTTCCTCTACAGCTAATTTTGCATGCAATAACTCTCTTGGTTGTAATGAATCAGTGGTATGAGGGAGACTAAACACATGTCAGGATTACTTGGACCCACTCTTTTTAGCAGTTCTGTGGCTCCATGCTACCTTAGGCATCAGTGATTGAAAGGTTTCCCATGGTACTGTTGCCTTTGCTTCCCTGAGAAATAAGGCAGTTCTACTTAGGGAAACAAGGCAGGCGTGTTGGGAGAACTCATAAAATGAAGAGACATAGCGAGTCAAAGAATGTGCTTCTCCTACCATTCCTTTCAAAGAGCTAGTTTCTCTAATAAGTCAACTGAAAATTAAGGCCAAGATTCATCAGTACACTTCATCTGCTTTGTGCTTCTCCAGTGATGTAAAGTAGCTGTAAACCCATCTTCAATAGTCAGTGTCCTCTAAGCGTGTTGTACCATGGGATCTGCCCTAAAATAAAGAAATACTGACTTAATGTTGACACTGCAGATCTTCAAATGATTAGAAATAGGACATGCTAATATTCTGTTTGGGTTTCTTATTTAGTGTCTATGTATGACATTTGTAATAATTTTTTAAATAAGGAAATTCCAAGTAAAAAACCATGAAAGTAGAGTTAAAATTGAAAAAAAAATAATTTAGGGGAAAATATATAACAGAGCTATTGTAATTATCCCAAAACCAAGCATTTCAAACCTAGGAAATTCTGAGTGAAGGTTACATTTAAAAGAAATCTAAACATGCTAAGATATAGAAATGTACAGTTAAAGCACTCAAACAATCTTAACTCCCCCTCTGAAGTGACACTGTGATGCTGGGTATTTCCACACCACTTGGGTAAGTGGCATTGTAGGTGCGGGGGACTTGTGCCCTCTCTTTGCCATGAATCTCATTCTCTGGGACATTAAAACCATGGACTCCCTGTTTTGACTTCAAAACTACCCTGTTTTGGTTTCCTATGGCCACTTCCTACACTAATCTTATGGTCTCCCTTAAAACTCTTCCTGGTCCCAATTCTTTCCTATATGAAAGAATAAATAACACTTCCTTATTCACTTTCTCAACACCATTCATGATTGTCTAGACCTCTATCATATCCCCACTTAGTCATCTCTTTTCCAAACTGAAAAGTTCCAGTCTTTTTCATATCTCCTCATGATGGAAGCTGTTTAATCATTGTATTGCCTTTCTCTGTACATTATCCAATTCTAATATAACTTTCTTGAGAGGAGGCGACCAGAACTGTGCCCAGTATTCAAAGTGTGGGTGTACCATGGATTTATATAGTAGCAATATGGTATTTTCTGTCTTATTATTATCTCTCTCTTTCCTAATGGTTCCTAACATTGTTAACTCTTTTGACTGCCACTGCACTTTGAGTGGATGTTTCAAGAGAATTATCCATAATGACTCCAAGATCTCTTTCTTAAGTGGTAATAACTAATTTAGATCCCATCATTTTGTATGTATAGTTGGAATTATGTTTACAACGTGCATTACTTTGCATTTATCAACACTGAATTTCATCTGCCATTTTGTTGCCCAGTCACCCAGTTTTGTGAGGTCCCTTTCTAACTTTTGCAGTCAGCTCTCAACTTAACTATCTTGAGTAATTTTGTATCATCTGCACATTTTGCCACCTCACTGTTTACATCTTTTTCCAGATCATTTGTGAATATGCTGAACAGCACTTATCCCAGTACAGATCCCTGGGGAGACACCACTATTTACTTCTATCCGTTCTGAAAACTGACCATTTATTCCTACCCTTTGTTTCCTGTCATTTAACCAGTTACTGATCCATCAGAGGACCTTCCCCCTTATTCCATTACTGCTTACTTTGCTTAAGAGACTTTGGTGAGGGACTTTGTCAAAGGCTTTCTGGAAGTCCAAGTACACTATATCCACTGGATCACATAAGACCATAGGAATGGCCATACTGGCGAGGCATGATTTCCTTTTACAAAAGCCATGTTGACTCTTGCCCAATAAATCATGTTCAGCAAGGTGTCTGATAATTCTGTTTTTTACTATAGTTTCAACCAATTTGCCTGGCAATGACGTTAGGCTTACCAGCCTGTAATTTCCAGGATCACCTCTGGAGAAGCTGATTTAAATGATAGGTTACATACCACACTTAGTAGTTCTGCAGTCCTTCAGAACTCTTGGGTGAATACCATCTAGTCCTGGTGACTTATGAGTTTGTTCCAAAACCTCCTCTATTGGCACCAATCATGAACTTCCAATCATTGGACCTCATTATACCTTTTTCTGCTAGATTATAGAGCCCTCCACTAACAGAAGTCTTTTCCCCATCTAGGTACCTTAGATCATGATCTAGTCACTTCTTAATCTTCTCTTACTTAAGCTATATACATTGAGTTTCTTATGTGTCTCATGGTATGGAAGGTTTTCCAGACCTCAAATCATTCAGATAGCTCTTTACTGAACCCTTCCCAATTTGTCAAGTATGGACATCAGAAACTAAATACAATATTCCAGTAAGAGTCTCATCTCCGCTAAATACAGAGGTAATAACATCTCTGTACTTCTATTCAATATTTCCCCTGCTTATGCATCTCAGGATCACATTAATCCTCCTGAGTACAGCATTTCACTGGGAGCTCACATTCAACTGATTATCCAACAAGACACCAAAGTCCTTTTCTAAGTCGTCTTCTTTTGAAAATCAGTCCCCCATCCTATGTGTGTGACCCACATCCTTGGGTAAGATAAAGAATGTATTTAGAGCCATTAAATGCATGTTCTTCAAGTCAGCTCACTATACTATATGATCTAGATCACACTCTAAAATGACCTGTCCTTATCATTATTACCACTCCACCAATTTTTATGTCATCTGCAAACTTTAATAGTACTGATTTTATATTTTCATCCAGATCATTGATAGACATTGAATAGCATTGAACCAAGATAGATCCATGTGAGATGTATTAATGTGAGACCTCACTAGAAATGCCCCCATTATATAACGCTTCCCTTTTAACAATTACTTTTTGAGATATATCAGCAAGCCAGTTTTTAATCCATTTAATATGTGCTGCACAAATTTTGTATCGTGCTTTTTATTTAAAAAAACAAGATCTGTGTGGTACTAAGTCAAATACCTTACTGAAGTCTAAAAATTGTATGTCAATAGTTAACTGTATCAACAAAACTTGTAATCTCATTTAAAAATAATATCACATTTGTTAGATAAGACTTATTTTCCATAAAACCATATTGACTAGCATTAATTATGCTGTCATCATTTAATTTTGTTATTAGTTGCACCCTGTGTCGTTCTTTCCATGATTTTGCCAGGAGGATGGATGTCAAGTTAACTGGCCTTTAGTTGCCCAGGTCATACTGACACAAATTTAACTTTCTTTTAGCCCTCTAGAACTTCCCCAGTATATCAAATTTTGTTAAATGTCAGCATCAGTGACTCAGAGAGCTCCTCAGCTGATTCTTTTAAATCTCTTGGGTACAAGTTTTCTGAACATACAGATTTAAATATGTATTGTAGGCCATTGCCCTGTTTAACATCCTTCCGATTACTACTGTAAGCTATGAATACTTCTGTTACAACTTCAGCCAGTACCCTGGTGTGAGGTCACCAGACTGTTGCTATCAATCAGCTGCTGGGCTCCATGTGCTTCCAAGACAACTGGGTCTGGATGGAGTCTTGTCACTGCTTTTAGCTCTGGATTCACAGGACACATTCCCAGACTCAGATTTTCTGTCTGCTCGGATGTGGAAAATTTTCATCCAACTGCCCTAAATCCTGGAACTCTGTACCTGAGATCTCCCATCCCCAGTTGCTTACACATGGCTCCCTCAAAGTTCCAGTTGTTTACACATGCTTCTTCAGAGTTTCACCTAGGCTCTGGGCACTCCACACTTCTTATTTAACTCCTTTTGGGGACAGTGTGGCAGGATAGCAAGAAATACAAACTTAACAAAGTGATCTTTTAAACACAGTCTTTTCTCTTAAAAAAATCTGTTGAGAGGTTCAGATCTTTGGAAACAACTAAAGTACTAAGATACACCCTCTTCTAGTCTGAGCCAATCCTTCTGTAAGTCTGAGATTCGTTCGCATGTCAGGCTGGGCAGACTCTATTCTTCCCTCTCTCCCCTGCAAGTCCATTTTTACATGGTGTGATGATCGGCCTCCTGCACAGAGCATCACCTTGCTCTTAACTAGAATCTCTGCCTGCTTGCCATGTGCTTTCCTTATTGTACTTGCCCCACCTGTGAGCCTCTACATAGAAAATATATTGTTCCACGGAGATGGGCCAACAGTTGAGACACAATCAAAGTCAGTGGCTCCTAACTGCAGTCCTCATGGCTTCTCGGGGCTTCGCTACACTTGAGAGTTGCAGCGCTGGTGGAGGCTTTCCAGCGCTGCAACTTAGTAACTGTCCACACCTGCAAGGCACATCCAGCACTGCAACTCCCTGGCTGCAGCGCTGGCTGTACACCTGGTCTGCTTGGGGTATAACGAGTGCAGCGCTGGTGATGCAGTGCTGCTTGGCAAGTGTGGCCACACACCAACGCTGTTATTGGCCTCCAGGGTTTTAGGAGATATCCCAGAATACCTTTTCAGCCACTCTGCTCATCAGTTCACACTCTACTGCCCTGGCCTCAGGTGACCCGCCCTTTAAATGCCCCGGGAATTTTAAAAATCCCCTTCCTGTTTGCTCAGCCAGGTGTGGAGTGCAATCAGTGAATCTTTCCAGGTGACCATGCCTCCACACGCCAAATGAGCCCCAGCATGGAGCAATGGCGAGTTGCTGGACCTCATCAGTGTTTGGGGGGAGGAAGCTGTGCAGTCCCAGCTGCGCTCCAGCCGTAGGAATTATGATACCTTTGGCCAGGTATCAAAGGCCATGGAAAGGGGCCATGACTGGGACGCGCTGCAGTGCAGGGTTAAAGTAAAGGAGCTGCGGAGTGCCTATTGCAAAGCCCGTGAGGGAAACCGCCACTCCGGTGCTGCCCCCACAACCTGCCATTTTTACAGGGAGCTGGACGCGATACTTGGGGGTGACCCCACTGCCAATCCGACGACCATGATGGACACTTCTGAGTGGGGTGGGGGAGAGGAGGAGGAGGAGGGGGTGGAGGGGAGGAAACCAAGAGTGAGGGTACTGGGGTGGGGGGAGACACCCCGGAGTCCCAGGAGGCATACAGCCAGGAGCTCTTCTCAAGCCAGGAGGAAGGTAGCCAGTCGCAGCAGCCAGTACTTGGTGAAGGACAAGCAGAGGAGAGGGTTACCAATAAGCGGCTTTTATTTTCAGGATGGAAATGTTTCGGGAGAGGAGTGGGGGTTAAGGCTGCATGCATGCATGCCTAGATGTGGAATAGCCCATTGATGTGGTATATCACGTCGCGGTAATCACCCTCGGTAATCTCCTCAAAAGTTTCAGCCAGAGCGTGGGCAATGCACCTGTGCAAGTTTATAGGGAGAGCCACTGTGGTCCTTGTCCCAGTCAGGCTAACGCGTCCGTGCCACTGTGCCGCGAGGGGTGGGGGGACCATTGCTGCACACAGGCAAGCTGCATAGGGGCCAGGGCGGAATCCGCATTGCTGTAAAAGACCCTCCCACTCTTCCCTGGTGACCCGCAGCAGTGAGATATCTTCCAGGATTAACTCCTGTGGAAAATGTTGGGAGACTGTTCAGTGCAGATGCCCCCTGTAGCTGTTTGCTGTCCCCAATGCACAGAAACCCCTGCACAGCCCTGAAGCAATCAGTCCCCCTTACTCACCATTTCGTGGCTCCTGTGGGTTGCGCGCACTCTGTTTGGTATGGGAAAAGTATGCTAAAGTGAAGACTGTAAACTCCTTCACTGTGTGGGAATTACTGTCTGGATGAGATTATGAACAATGCTACCCCTGTTAACTGTTGCCATTTTTGCCTTTCCAAAAGCGACCATGACTGCTGGACTGCCCGTCTTCTCGACTGCACAGAGACTACAAAACCTCAGGAAGAAGCCACAAAAAACAAAGGAAGACATGCTGAAAGCAGTTATGGATCAGTCTGCCAGAGAGAGTAAAAACCGGCAGGACTGGAGAGAAAGGGAAAGCAGGATCCGCCAGAGAAATGCAGCGGCCAGGAGGAAAAGCACAAAGCAGCTGATAAGCATCCTGGCGCGCCAAGCGGACTCTATCCAGTCACTCATAGCCATGCAGGCAGAGCAATACCGTGCCGGCCCCCCCCCCCGGCCCAAAGCTCTTTCCCTTGTGCCCCAATGTCAGCTCCAAACCCCCTTCCCCAGCATCCAGGTTCTTACCTCCACCAGCTGCCTCCAACACCTGTACATTCACCAACCAGCCCTGAGAACTACAACCCTTACCCTCTGCACTCAACCCCCATCACCATGCAGTATATGCACCCTGAAGTGCAGCACTCATTGCACAGCACTCCAGACAGGACATATTCAAACCTGTGACTACACAGTTCACCAACCCACCACCCTGCCCTTTTAGGTTCCCAAAATGTTGTGTGTCTGTCAAGGAAGTTATTTTCTTTTCAATAAAAGAATTCTTGGCTTTGAAAACAGTCTTTATTATTGCAGAAAGTGAAAGATACCGTAGCCCAGTAAAGAAATAGGCACTGCAAATCATTTTAGGGAAAACAGAATCCTACTAACATTGTAACCACTGCACTTCACTCCCGTGCAAGGCAACAAACATTACTGTTGGCTTTCAGCCTCAAATTCCTCCCTCAAGGCATCCCTAATCCTTGTAGCCCTGTGCTGGGCCTCTCTAGTAGCCCTGCTCTCTGGCTGTGCAAATTCAGCCTCCAGGACTTGAACCTCGGTGGTCCATGCCTGACTGAATGTTTCACCCTTCCCTTCACAAATATTATGGAGGGTACAGCACGCGGATATAACCGCGGGGATGCTGCTTTCCCCCAAGTCTAGCTTCCCATACAGAGATCTCCAGCGCCCTTTTAAATGGCCAAAAGCACACTCCACAGTCATTCGGCACCGGCTCAGCCTGTAGTTGAACCGGTCCTTGCTTCTGTCAAGCTTCCCTGTATAGGGTTTCATGAGCCAAGGCAGTAACGGGTAAGCGGGGTCTCCAAGGATCACAATGGGCATTTCGACGTCCCCTACTGTGTTCTTCCTGTCTAGGAAAAATGTCCATGCCTGCATCTTCCTGAACAGGCCACTGTTCCGAAAGATGCGTGCATCATGCACCTTTCCAGGCCAGCCTGCGTTAATGTCAATGAAACGCCCACGGTGATCCACAAGCGCCTGGAGAACCATAGGAAATACCCCTTCCGATTAACGTATTCGGATGCTAGGTGGGGGGGTGCCAGAATAGGAATATGCATCCCATCTATCGCCCCTCCACAGTTAGGGAAACCCATTTGTGCAAAGCCATCCACAATGTCCTGCACGTTCCCCAGAGTCACGGTTCTTCTTAGCAGGATGTGATTAATGGCCCTGCAAACTTGCATCAAAACGATTCCAACAGTTGACTTTCCCACTCCAAACTGGTTCCCGACCGACCGGTAGCTGTCTGGAGTTGCCAGCTTCCAGATTGCAATAGCCACCCGCTTCTCCACCATCAGGGCAGCTCTCAATCTCGTGTCCTTGCGCCGCAGGGTGGGGGCGAGCTCAGCACACAGTCCCATGAAAGTGACTTTTCTCATCTGAAAGTTCTGCAGCCTCTGCTCGTCAACCCAGACTTCCATGACGATGTGATTCCACCACTCAGTGCTTGTTTCCTGAGCCCAAAAGCGGCGTTCCACAGTGCCGAGCATTTCCGTGAATGCCACAAGCAATTTAGTGTCACACGCATCAGGCGACTCGATATCATCGTCGGACTCTTCACTGTCACTTTGGAGCTGAAGGAATAGCTCAACTGCCAAACGTGATGTGCTGGCGACATTCATCAGCAAAGTCCTCAGCAGCTCGGGCTCCATTTCCCACAGAAATCGCGCTTCACAGAGACTCACAATGGCGCCAAACGTGGACGGAAAAACTGTGACTGCTGGGATGTGAAGCGATGCACCACGGGACGTTGAGACAGGAAGCAGAATGACCCGCACCCTTCCGTCCCCTTCCCACAACCCACGGCGCCAAAATGGGACGAGGTGCTCTGTGGGATAGCTGCCCACAATGCACCTCTCCCAACAGCGCTGCAAATGCTGCAAATGTGGCCACACTGCAGCGCTGGTAGCTGTGAGTGTGGCCACACACCAGCGCTGTCCTTACACAGCTGTACGAACACAGCTGTAACTCCCAGCGCTGCACATCTGCAAGTGTAGCCAAGCCCTCAGTGACAGTCCATCAATAAGGTGTTAAGCAGCTTTCACTGGCAGGGCTGCTGTATGGAATGCAGTTCACCAGGCTTGTCTTGGGCAAGTTTAGACATATGTTCACTACATAATACAAGATGGTGTTCATAATTTGATATAGATATGTCCCATTCTGTCACAACTTCATTCAGCTTCTTTCCAAACACACAAAAGTGAAATATTTACTGAACACATCTGCCTTTTCTGCATCATTATCGACAATATTATCCTCCCTATGTGTCAATACACTCATGCCTTTGTTAGGATTTACTTTGTTTCTGATATATTTTAAAAATTCCTTCTTATTCTTAACCCTACTGGATATAATTTTTTCACTTATATGTTCAGCTTTCCTTATCAACTGTCTGTGTTTCATGACTGATAATTTATAGTCACTGCTATCAACTTCCCCCATTTTCTCTTCCTTTCTTAGCCAGGATTTTGTTTTAACTGATGAATCCTCCTTTCATGACTGCAGAATTGTAGGATTTGGGCATGTAATAAAATTTTCTTAAACAACTCCCAAATATTATTCACCCTGTTTTGGTTAAGCTTTTCCTTCTAATCAATTTTGTTCATAACTATTTTCAGTTTTCCTCATGTGTAATCAATGCACTAGATTTCAGGGAGTTATAACCTTATGTTATGTTTGAAGAGTCTGCATTATTCTTTGATTAAACTCACTTTGGACCAAAAAAAGAAAATCCTTTAGAGACCCATTTGTAAGTTAGTTAAAATCAACTTATTTATTTGGAAAATTCATTCTGTACTTAAAGAGTAAGTGCTATGATGTTGGGGAGGATATACTGTATTTTTTCATTCATAAAGTGGTGGAGTCCCTCTTTGAAGTGTAAAACTCAGTTTAACATTAACTACAGAATCACAGTCAGTGTTTACATAGTATTTCAAGTCACCATCACATGCTCCCTCTTTTTGGTGGGACAGAATAAAGCAACATTTTGCCCATAGCTTGAAAACAGAACCAGTCAACTAGCAATCACAGCAGAATCCAGTTTTTAGCAATGAGATAAAAAAGAAAATTAATGTTCTAGTTTATAAAATTGGTATTACAAAAAACTAGCAAAAGAAAACTTAAAAAAACAGTTAATGTATCTTTGCACTGTAAACAAACAAATCTAAAGTTCCAAAAGGTTTAATTATAATTAATCAGGTTTCAATGTATGATAACATGAGAATAAAAATACATGGGAAATTAAACTCTGAATGTTAATAGATAAGAAACAGATACACATTTTCTTGATTTTATTTGTAGGAATTATCTTGGTCATAGTTATCTTTTCTTGTGTAATAGAATCTACGCCTATCAGCCAAGGTGAAAGACCAGCAAAGCCTGAGTTTTATATGCAATCCACTAAAGGGCAAAATTGTATGAAAAATGAAGAAAAGCAACTAACTGGCTTTTTCAAGCTCAATTCCTGAACTCAGAAGACAAAAAAAAACAAAAAAAAAACCCCACCTTCACCTCACAATTTTACTAATAGAATCAAGACCAGCTACGGCTATGGATTCTATTTCACTGAGGTTTAATATATATGCAATTTCCTTCATTACCTCTTTTGATCTGTTTTGGAGGCCATCTCGCTACAGATTCTGAGGCCATAGCCCTATTGAGACTTCATTTAAAATTGAAATAAATCTTCACATTTGGAGATTAACACTTTCATACTATCACACCAAGACACTGTAGCCCTAAAAATGTTGTAATAAACAAAACTGTTCATTTTGTATTGATAAACTTAAAAAAAATAAGGGAAGTTCTTAAAAAGAAGGTTCATGTTTAAAAACAACAACTATACGCAGAGCTGAATGTATTACACTGTAACTTCTGTAAGAAATACTAGTGTAGCATGACTACATGTTTCTGTGGCATTCTGGAATTCTCACTCCCTGCTCTGAAGAATGTAACTGACTGAAATGTAAATAAAATAGGGAAAAGATGTTATGTTTTGAAATTTTTCCTTTATGAAAAGTTTTCAAAAAGCTATTTCAAAGGGCTGTTGTGATACATTGCACCAAAACCTGTATAGTGATTAAAGATTATAGAATTAAAGATAGAAAATATCACCTAATAGGTCTCTTCTATCTGTACTGGTGAAGGATTATTCCCTACAGAACATATAAATAGGGTGAGAAGATAAAAGGAATTGTGATCCAAGGCAAAAATACAGTAGGTCATAAAAATAGCTTAGAGAAAGACAGTCTGAGGATGTGAAAGTGTTACCCAGGGTTTCTGGAACCCAAAATACTGGTAACTTAATTGTTTCTCTCCAGGGGATGTCAGGAATAAATCAATGGGGGCATAGCTCCTCCGTCTAATAAAAGATTGATACAAACAAGAGTGCTTTCACCTAAAACTACTTTTTTAATAGGTCTCAAGCACACGTACACATATGCTGCAGGAGTAGGTTCGGAGCATTCCAAACGTTCCAGGGCATCCTTCCTTCCATCTAACTACTGGGGAACTTGTGTGTCAGATCCTTGCCCAAAGCTCAGACTGCTCCAAAGCACTTTTTCTAACTAAACTTTTCATAAATGTTCTCCAAACAAAGCACATTACTCATAATAGCCCCTAACAGGCTAACAATTTCCCTAGCAACAGCCAACAAAAGTTCATTATTCTCCTTATCAGCAAAGCATTTCTAATTATAACAACAATGAAACTTACATATCAAAGACACAAAAAAACAAAGTTGGCTGTCCAAAGGTTCCATAAAAATAAAAGGAATTTTAACTCTCTGTCCCAACCTCCATCTGATAGCAGAGCTGCAAACATGTGACTGCATGGCCTTGCCTCCCAGGGCCTAAGATTATCCCTAGCTATGTGATGTTTGGGTTTCAGCTTACAGTGGTTGAACATACAAAATGGCTGATTGCAGTACTGTCAAATTTGGGGGTACATGCAGGAATATCAAATTTGGAGGATACAAAAGGGTCAAAAGCCAGAATAAAGGGTCAAAGAGATTGGTCTAGTAAATGTGGTCAGAGGGGTGAAAAAATACCACTTCCTTTTTCAAGATCTGCCTCTACAATCCTGTGCATGCCCTCAGAACCATCTAGAACAGTAATGCTCACTGAGGCTATACAAAGCGTCCTTTGGGGTTGCAAACTGAAAAATTCTCTTCTGCCTCTAATTTCTATAATTTTACTTCTTTACTGTGGATATTGATACTATTGATCACAAGATCCCATACCTTCTTCTGTAAACTTAAAAAAATTAATTTAATCATCTCTGAACTTATTTATAGTTCAACCAGTTATTCAGTTTTTCATACAACAGAAGCAGAGAGATTGCCAGAAAACCATAGAAACAGTCACTCTGTCAGCTACAGGGTTCTCAGTCATACCAGCAAAACAGAGCCTCCAACACCTATATCCCCATCCTGGAAAAAGCCTTAGGATTCCTCCAGGATCAAAATGGACAGATACTAGCAGGAGCCAACTGGAGGAGATTCACAAATGCATTCCTCAACCTGCTCTGGAGATGAGTCTTTCAACAGCCTCCAACCTCTCACATACACACACTGTCTAAACAGTTCCTGGGTCCCTCTGAAGAGCCTCAAATGGGGTTTTGCCTCTTTAGATATAGAGACAATCATCCTTTCCAGCTGCCCATTCTCTCAGGAGGAGTTACAGGAATGTTTGGGTTAAAAACCCAGCCACTTTATGTCAGATCTTGTTTCACCCAATAGAGGGAAAGGAGGAATCACCAACACTCAACATTTCTTCTGTTGAATAGGTTCAATAGACTCATTCCTTATACCACAAAATTTCATGGGTCCCCATCAATAAACAAAACAATCCTAGGAGCATCACAAAAAGGAAACAAAAAGTCCAAGGGCATCATAGATCTCCCTTCTCTGATACCAGTTCTAGCTTCTTTTCTGAAACTGGGAACTGTTCAGAATCCACCCCACAAAGAATCAACTCAAGGGAATCAAGGAGTTTCCTTCATTACAAATGTATGGAAAAACTGCCAGCCTTATGAATAACTTGACTTCTCTCCTCGCATCCAGACTATTACCAATGTCATAGCTTTACTTCTAACATTTCTAAAATCCACCCCATCGTCTCTGTGCCTACTCCTAAAATCCTGGTTCACACCACAGTTCTCTCATCTAAATTACTGCAGCCTCCTTATCTAATTCATCTAAAATAACCTTTTGTTCCTGCCTCTCCAACTGCTTCACCTCACTTGAGGTCCTTTACTGGAACCCTGCTTTTTTCACCAGCAATTTAAAACTTTGACTTCACTTTCAAGGCACTGCACAACTGTGCTCCTGTCTACATCTCTGTCCCTGTGAAAATATAACCCATACAGTATGGCATTTTCAAAATAGCTCAGTATTTGGCTAAATCTACTCCCATTAATTTCAATGATTGCAGTGGTAAGCCAACACTGAGTGCTTTTGAAAATCTTACCTATAGTGTCAAGAGTCTAGATCCACAATGGCACTTAGGCATCTCAACACTCAGATTAAAACACCTAACTTGTAGGTATGTTGACCCCCAGTGGAATTCGCAGCCATTTCCTATTAATTGTATGGGGAGAGTCAGACACATAAAAACAGGATTAACAGAAGCCAGCAAGATGAATATGGAGCAACCTAAACAAGCCAATATGAAATGTTGAAGTAGCTACGTGCCTAACTCCAGGCCAGAGGGATGCATCTCCTGCCACTTGGGATTCACAGCTGTAAACCCTTTCCTGGAGTTAGGCATCTAAGCTAGGTCAGCTATTTGTCACAAAGAGATTGAGAGTTCCCTGTCCTTTATTACCAGTAGCTCTGTCAAGGTTCCTTCCCCACTCTGAACTTTAGGGTACAGATGTGGGGACCTGCATGGACACTTCTAAGCATAATTACCAGCTTAGATCTAGTATCGCTGCCACCATTCACAAGCACTCTCTTCTTTGGGTAGCCTTGAGAAACTTCACCAATTTCCTGGTGAACACAGATCTAAACAGATCTAAACCCCTTGGATCTTAAAACCATCCCCCCTCCTTTCTCCCACCAACTCCTGGTAGATCCAGATCCAACCCCCTTGGATCTAAAAACAAGGAAAAAATCAATCAGGTATTAAGAAAAAAGGCTTTTAATTAAAGAAAAGAAAGGTAAAAGAAAACCTTCTGGGAGAGATTAGCATACCAGCTACTCTCACAGACAACAGATTCAAAACACAGAGGATGTTCCCCTGGTCAAAAACTTAGTACACCAATGAAAATATCCCAATACCCAATTTGATTCTACCTCTAATTGCACAAGACAGGTTACAAAGAAATAAACATAAACCTATTTATTCCTTTCTAAAACTTACTACTCTGATAAGAGGCTGGTTCCTTGATCTTTTTCACTCCAGCTGAAACTGAGACTCTAAACAAAGGAAAACTTCCCTCCTTCCTTTTGAAACATCTTGTTCCCCCATTGGTTCCTCTGGTCAGGTGTCAGCTAGGCTAGGTGAACTTCTTAACCCTTTACAGCTAAAAGAGGCTTTAACCCTTAACTATCTGTTTAGGACAAGCTCAGATAAATAAGTATATATTTTTGGGCCAGAGGAAGAAGGAGAGAAAAAATGAAAACATAACTCTCTTGTTGCTTGTCTGCAATGGTTAAAGAACTCACATGGGCTGTGGGAGTGTCAGATTCAAGTCCCTGTGCCAAGGAATATTTAATTATTTATATAGAGTGGGATAGCTTCAGCTGGACAGATTGAGAGTACTCCACCACAGAATATCCAATAGCCTGATGGATAGTGCACTCACCTGGGATATAAGAAACCTAGGTTCAAGTCCTAAGTCCATATCAAGCTGAGTGGGCATTCAAAAGTGGGTGTCTCACATCACAGGTGAATGATCTAATGATTTGGGTATAATTGGACACATACTAGCCAGCCTGCTGCAACAATTCCCAACCTGTTGTTTTCTCTGGCTGTCTTTTGTGGGGAACCCAGTCTTAAGCATGCCTACCAGAATGGCTTCTGCAGGTGACTTAGGCAGGGAATGCCTAGTTTGAGAATCCCTCCAGGGCCTATGCATGAGCTAGGGTTCTGAGAAGCTTGTGGTATCAGCATTTAAGGCAGTTTCACACATATCCACCAGCAGTAAGTTAGGCAACATCTTCACAAAGGGGTTGAGGATCTCAGTGGTGCCCAAATGTTGGACTTGGATGGGACATGTGGCTGTGAGATGAAAGCAACTGTGAATTAGCAATGAAGGGAAGAAGGCAGGCAGGTTTGGTTTGGGTTTATTTCCCTTTTCCTTAACTTTCAGGTAATCTACAATGAAGAACCTGCAAAGGGAGGAAAACAATGTGTTTCCAACACTATGCTATGCTCTTCCTCTGCCTAGACCTATGGGCCCCAATGACAGACCAGCATCCTGACTCTGGACACTTCCACCCAGGCCTTGACTTGCCAGGAATGCAGCCTACATATCCCCACTGATGAAAGCCAAGCAAGGGAAACCACCTGGTGTTTGAGGTGTCTGTTTGTGGAATCCCTCAAGATACAGGTAAGAGAGCTGTAGAAGGAGATGGCTTGTCTGCACAGCATCCAGGAGCTCAAGGACTTCATTGGCAGGATGCACATGGAATCATCTGGGACAGAGGATGCTTGCTGCCTACAGATGACTATAGCAGCACAAAAGGTGGAAGAAGAATCAGCTGTCCTATTGGAAGAAAATTGACTGCTGCTGGCTGACTCAAGTAATAGGCAGAGCTCCACCTCCCACCCAGGTCATCCATTCATCAAGGGGGAAGAACCACTTTGCTGTATTGGCATCAAAAAGTGAGCAACAGACCCCAATGTCCTAGGAAGAGGAGCCACCTATGCCATCTCCCTCAAGCTGAGAGGCTCATGACCGCTGCACCCAAGAGGAACAGTCATAGGATGCTGGTGGTTGGGGATGTCATCTGATGACCTGACATGATCTCCTGGGAGATATGCCTAGAGCCCACATCCAAGACATACTAGAAAGGTTTACCAAGGCTCATCTATCCCTCTGACCATTGCCCCATGCTGCTTATCCACATAGGCACTAATTATACTGCCAGGTATGACCCAGAGCAGATCAGCAGTGACTTCAGGAATCTAGGAGCAAGGGTGAAGGAATCAGGTTGTATTCTCGCCCATCCTCCCAGTTCATGGTAAGGGCCCAGTCAGAGACATCCTGGAGAAGAATGTAGTCTTGGGAAAAGAAGACTTGGGGGGGAGGGTCGGGGTCCTGATAACAGTCTTCTCATATGTTAAGGTTCTTACAAAGAGGATGGCAATCAGTTGTTCTCCATGTCCACTGAAGGTAGGACAAAAGTAACGGAGAGCAAGGGAGATCTAAGTCCGATATTAGGAGAAACTTTCTAATTATAAGGGTAGCTAAGCTCTGGAATTGGCTTCTAAGGGAAGTTGTGGCATCCCAGTCATTGGTGGTTTTTAAGAACAGGTTAAATAAACACCTGTCAGGGATGGTCTAGGTTTACTTGATTCTGCCTCAGCACAGGGTGCCTTGATGACTTCTCTGGTCCTTTTTAACCTCACATTTTCATGGTCCTATGATTCTGTAAGTGGAATTTAGGCACCTATATCCCTTTGAAAATTTAGCCCCAGGTCAAAGGGAGTCTGACTCAGATACTAGTTCAGCATTGGCTATAATAACCAGTTATTGGGACATTTTTCTAAATGTGATATTCACAAATTATTATAACTCTTTTACAGATTCCTAAGCCTTTTGCCCAGCCTGTTGTGAACTGATCTCATACACCATTATATAGCAAGTAAATCATATTAAAATACAGGCATATATTTTTTCTCACATGAGTAACCGTATACAAAACTATATCAACATTGGTATTTTTCTTCTTTATAATGACAAGATATGAATGATATCAGGCCTTCACTTCAGAGCTTAAGGGGAAAGATTCTTGGGTAACAATGCAAATGACAAGGAAAAATCCACCCAGAAATTAATTTGGAGATGGACACAGTGTTTAATCTTCTGTTTTCTAATGTATGCCTTTTAACTCTGGCATAAATCAATGATACATTTGATTTTAACTGAGACTTTTACCTAGAGCTGTTATTGCTGAGAGCTTATTTTCCAATGTATTTGAAGAGATGTGTAGTTTCATGGTTAATTTCTTATTACAGTATAGTACTTCGCCTCTTGATTCCTTCTTCAACTTTGTATTTGTTTTTCCAGCGCCTGAACGGCATCTGTGCTAGCTTGATATTTCTGTTTGAATATACCAATAGCAGTGGCAGAAGCTTTTGCTTTTGCTTCCCTTCATCTTTTCTTCAAGGGCTCCAGTATGCTGTTGTAAACATTCCACTTCCAAGTTCTGCTTCTGACAGTTTCCTCATATTGCTCAATCTACAGGAAAATAACGACATTAGTAGAGCTTAATTAGCAGAACTGCAAGGTAAGGGAGCATGCACTAACTAATAAATGTCTCCTGTGGTGCTAATAAGCTTGTTTTGTTTTTTTTTAAAAATGCTTCTCCCAATTAAACAATTTACTACTATGTAGATTTTGCTATTATGTTAGAAGAGACTGTTTATTTGAGACATATTTTAATAATAAATAAATAAGTGTAGTATAAATACACAAATGAACTAGATATATGAATTAGATACAATTTTTAAGACTATAGTGATACTATACAGTGAGTGGATAATACATTTATTTATTTACATTAAATAAACTGGTAAAACTAGTCATCTGCTAGACACTAGAGATGTCTTAATGGGTTGCTTCTACAACAGATTTATACTGTTTATGATCTAGCCATGTGGCCTCAGTACTATTATAGTAAAAAAGAACTTTCAAGAAGATACATCACTATTTGGTTACATAGGCACGGAGTGCTATCTGTCTTCTCCCACTTCATTCATTATCCTTAAATTGGGGCGGGGAGTTGCCTTCAGAAATATATAAGCTTACTTAAGAAGTGGCAGCATTCCCTACACTTTCCAGTGGAAGATTGCAAATAATGAGGAAATATCATTAAAGGCAAATGAAAACTTGTTAAAAACATACATCAAATATGTATTATTGCCTAAAACGAGAGATACAAGGTGAGTGAGGTCATATCTTTTATTGGACCATCTCCTGTTGGTGAGGGAGACAAGCTTTTGAGCTTACACAGAGTTCTTCTTCAGTTCTAGGAAATGTACTCACAGTGCTCTGTGTAAGCTTGATAGCTTGTCTTTCTCCTCAACAGAAGTGAGTCCAATAAAGATATGATCTCACCCACTTTGTCTCTCTAATATCCTCGGACCAAGACAGCTACAACAGCACTGCATATGTTATTACCTAAAAATGTCACACCTAGAAAGAGATAGAATGGAAGCAGTGTTTTTGTGAAGATCAGCATTCTCAGAATGCTAATTACTAGTCCATTACTGAAATTTCTCTATAAGACACTATAATCAACAAATAGCGACTTTTTGAACTTAAAAAACTGGGAAAGTGGACTTGAAGATGAAATATAGAAGAAAAGACTATACAGCACTAGTGGAGTTTTAAAGTAGCAACCAAACATTATTGCTAAGGCTGCAAGTCTGTCACAGAGGTCGCGTAAGTCACAGATTCTATGACTTACCGTGGCTTCAGTGACTTCTGCAGTGGCCAGTGCTGGCTCAGGCGCTGCCCAAGCCGGACAGCCTCTGGGCCAGCAGCAGCAGTTTGGGTGTGCAGGAGAGGGCTCAGGGCTAGGGGCAGGGAGTTTGAAGGTGCAGGGAGGGGACTTACCTTGGGGTGGAAGTCTCCCCGACTCCCATTAGCATGGTGCTGCGACTCCTAAGTGGAGGGGCCAAGGGACTCTGTGCACTGCCCTTGCCTGCAGGCCCCGCCCCCACAGCACCCATTGGCTGCAGTTCCTGGACAGTGGGAGCTGCACAGGCAGCGCTTGTGGTGGGATCAGCGCCCAAAGCCTGCTGGCCTCTCCACCACCTAGGAGCTGCAGCGACACGTAGAGTCAGGTAGGGAGTCTGCCAGCGCCCCCAAGCCCTACTGCCACCACAAATGGGGGGCCCGGGCTGCACGTTGCTGCCTGTCCCCCTTTCTAGCAGCAGCGGGGGGGCCACCTCCCCCAGCATCTGCAGTGCCCCTGGACGGCCCCCGCAGAGCACCCACAGCCCCCTGCCCAAGTTTTTGTGAAGGGTATATAGTAAAAGTCATGGACAGGTCGCGGGCCATTAATTTTTGTTTACTTCCTGTGACCTGTCCATGACGTTTACTAAAAAATACCTGTGACTAAAACGTAGCCTTAATTATTGCTTACAAGTAAATGGAGACTGCCATCAGCACAGAATCTTTCATTAATGGGAATATAATTAACACAACTGGGGGCAACTACATGGCCATGTGCACAATCAGTTTAGGGGCCTTCAGAAACCTGTTTGGTGCAAGCACACAAGAGAAAAGTTACATCACAATCCATATTTACAGTCTCTTTAGAGTCTTGAACCATAAAACACAAAGAGCAAATTAAGACAGAACTAAAAAAGGTATATTTATGAAAGACTGTAACGGAAGGATAAGAGTGCTTATAACTCATATCTGTAGAAAGTCAGCTACATGACTTGTGTATTGTAAAGATTCAAAAATTCTAAAGCAACTTTAGATTAGAATCATATTCCAAGAAGGAAAGGAAAGAAAGAGGTTAATACAAGTTTGACCAAAACCAATGATTTACAGAGTAATTAATTCTGGGGTACATCAGCTCCACAACCACATAAAGGGACTTAAAATGTAGAACTGACAGCAAGTTAGCAGAACATTTATAGTGACATGGATATATTGAGAGTAAGTGCTGAATTAAGAGCACCTGCAGAGAGAGAGAGAGAGAGAGAGAGAGAGATCCTCAGCTGATGCAAATTGTCATAACTCCATGGATTTCAGATAAACTATGAAAATCTGAGGATCTGGTCTGATATCTTCAAAATATTACAATTGCTTCCAATTTTTCATATTCATGAGCACCACAGTTTAGGGAGGGAAATGAATTGAAATATTTGACCTAACATCTGAAAAATATATGTGGTATGAATACAATTAAAAACCCACTTTCAGTATTAAAGTCAGGACATTGAATTTGTGTGGTGTACTTTTAAATTTTAAGGCTTAATCCAAAAACTATTGAAGTCAATGAAAAAATTCCCAGTGATTCCAATGGGCTTTGGATTAGGTCCATAGTGTACATTACTACATTAATTGTTATTCCACAAGATCACTTCTAATTACCTCATCTCAAGTAATGCAGCATTCTTTTTGCACATATTCACATTTACTATAAATCCCATGTTTTTCTTCTATTCTACAAATCTTTATGTTCAATAATGTACACATATGATGCTTATAAAAGCTTAATATTGTACCTTAGATTTAGTCATGCATGTGATACATTCTTTGATTGTGCATTTAAACTAACACTACTTTTTTCAAGTAACACATACAATTTCTTACTGGAATGTTAAAAGGTTATTACAGATAAACATATTTTCAGTAGAACAACAACAAAAAATATCGAGAAGAATACTGTACTTTTGTGATATCTTACATAGTGCTTCTCAATTAAATAGTTAATCTTTTTACAACTCATTTCTGAGCCCGTGGGTATTCTTTTTGTGCTCTTGTAGTTTGAGGATATTCTCTTGGAGTTCTTCATTCACAGAGTTTATCTACTGCTATAGATAGGGTGACCAGATGTCCTGATAAAATTGGGACTGTCCCAATATTTAACCCTTTGTCCCACGTCCTGATCAATGTACGATTGGGATGTCATTTGTCCTGATATTCAGGTAAGGAGGTGAGCAGGAGGGAGGTGCCGACTCCGTGAGTGCTCCAGGGTTGGAGCACCCATGGGAAAAATTGCAGCCAAGCTCCCCCTTTCTCACCTCCTCTCCTCAGCACACCACATCCCCACTCCTCCTCCCCTTCCAGCGCATTCTGCCACCTAACAGCGATGCTTAGCACTTTCCAGGAGGGAATGGGGAGGAGTGGGGACAGGGCGCACTCAGGGGAGGAGGTGGAGAAGAGTCAGGGGCGGGGCAGGGACTTGGGGGAAGGGGATGGAATAGGGGCGGGGCGAGAGTGGTACAGGGGCAGAAAGAGGCAGGGGGTGGGTGATCACCCACCCAGCAGAGGAGAAGTCGGCGCCGTAGGGGTGAGTGGTGGGCGGGGAGGGTGAAGAGGCAAGCGAGCAGTGAGTGGGTAGGCGGGGGGGTGAGGAGGTGAGCAGTGGGTGGGGGACCGAGGAGGGATGCAGCAAGCCAGCAGGGGGGCCGGGGGATGAGGAATGGTGCGGGGGGGCAAGCAGGGAGGGGGCAGATGTGGGGGTGGAGCCTGGGAGGAGCAGGCTGTGGGCGGGGCTGACAGCACCCCAATGTGTCCTGATATTTTAGCGTTGTGATCTGGTCACCCTAGCCAAAGAACTTGTTCTGTGATTCCACCATTCTAAATCAGTATTGTGAAACGTTTTTGCAAAGTCCAGGCAGGAGCGCCGCCAGCTTTTTTGCCACCCTAGGTGGAGGAAGGTCCCGCCCCCGAAATGCCGCCCCTAACAGAGGCGGCAGAAGGTCCGAACACTGCGGTTGCTGCCCTCAAAATTTTTAGCACCCTAGTCGCCTAATGGGTTGCGCCGGCCCTGAGTCCAGGTCAGACTGTAGCTGCTCTATTGCTCTCACCTGGTTCTGAATTAAAAAAACAAAACAAAAAAAGGATATGGCCATAATATACATATTTATTGATTTTATAAATTATGACAATTCTATAGCCCCTTAGAGCATACACTAAACTCTTATAAATACATAAATAATTCAATGACCAATGTCAACATAAATGGACTTCCATCCCACAAATTGAACTATTATGCATACCTTATAGTTAACTCCACATTCCTCAGGCAAAGATATGAGAAAATAGATGGGGTTTACGCTGTGTTCTGTTGGGACAATTCAGTTAATGAATTTCAGGGCTAGGGGGGGTCCCCCACTAAAATTCCAAGACATTAAAACCTAGAGCATATTATCAAGATCCCCCCATAAAATGTCAGTTGTCATGATGGCATGTAGGGAGTGCAAAAGTCTCTCAGGTACCATATAAGGTGTTAGATATCAATCTCAGCAGCTTTAATTGCACCTGCAAGAAACTAGCGAGCTACAGCAGTCTGAGCTCTGACAGTCAAGCTGAGTTATTTCTTTGAAATGCACTGTTAATAGTGAGAAAGAACATGTAGACCAAATTATGTTCTTAGTACACTTGTGCATGCTCCACTGTCCATAAAGTATGTCCTCAGAGTCCATGGAAATGCATAAGTGTAATTTAGGATATAAACAGGCTCCAGTATTACTCCCATGCATGTTTAGAACTGGGCAAAAAATGGGGGGAAATCCACAGATTTCTATATTTTCAGTTCTTATATTTTGTAACAGTCCTAATTTTATTTTCCAAATATTATAAATTATTTTCAGAAACAGAATGTTCCTATTTTAAAACTGGAACATTTTGAAAATTTAAACATCTACCTTCTAATTTAAACATCTACCTTCTAATTAAGTTAACTTATTAAATGATGGAAAGTGACAATACTGACAATGGAAAATGTACACTGAAAAAAAAACAGCCAACAAGCTAAATTTTTCATTCAGAGAGTCCACTGAGATCCTTTCAAGACAGGATAACTTTTCTTTAGAAAAAAAATCAGACAAAAAAAAGAATAAAACAAAAATACAAAAAAACCACCCTTTGAAATGCTTTCAAAATAAAAAAAACATTTTAGAAAAATGGGCAAATAAATTAATTCAAAAAATTCCAAACACCTCTCTGCTGGTAATGATGTATAATAAGGAGAGAAGATTTAGATTTCAGCTTAAATTGGTAGGACTACCAATTAGGGAAAAATAGTCTGTTTACTAATGAATAAAACAATCTGATGCAGAGCCTTTGAGAAACAAACTATGTGAAATCCCACAATGCAATTTTTACAAGTAGAAATAGAACTGAATTTTAAATCTAAATGCTTAAAAAACAACAGATTTTGAAAGTAACATTCCATGACATTAGCGGGGCCAAAGAAATTTCCCTCCACTATAGTATCTATGATATTCTAACCAGCAAAACTTTTACTCCTCTTGAAAGCAAAGTGGAATGGTTCTTGCTATGAGGAATTTTCAGTCTTTTTCGCTATTACTGATAATTGTAAGCAACTGGCCCTTTATGTGGTGGCAAATGTGTTCAGAGAAGACAAATACAGTATACTTCAACTAATTTTTCTTCCTGAGGTTCTGGAAATGCTTGGCATAGAAGAGTTCTGGGCTGCAGCCTATGAACGTCACCATTTACTCCTCATGACTGGCAAAATCAGGTCAGAGGCTACTGAGGCCAGTGATAGTTGAGATTAATTTCTTCCTAGGATCTTTCAGAGTTTAACTTCCTTCAAACAAAGTAAGCCATCTTTTGTAAAGGAAAAAAGCAAATCTGTTCTTATTCATTTTACTCCTTGTCTATCCCAAATAATACAATTGCCTGCTTAATAGGATGCATAATACAGGAGAAGAAATTCATTTTGATGTTAAAATCTTTCTGTTGAAATTAAAATGTACCTGTTTCTATACACTTTGTACAGAAAAGTTTGGACATGTGATGGACAATTCTATTAAATTAGCATTTTCTTATGTAAGAAATCTTTCATCCAGCTGTAGCCTAAGCATGCAGTCTTTGGAAGCCAGCAGAGTAAGTATTCTATGTGAAGTTTGTTTTGGAAACATCACACTGCAAAAATCAACTGAGTCCAATTATTGGTGCAATTTCCTTCTTCCTCTGCCCCTGAATCCCCCCCCCCCCCACCACTGTTTAATTTACAACAGAAAACATCATGCAAAAATGTGTACAGTACTCAAAGGAAAATATAAACATAACACACCTAATTGCAAATGGCAATGTGTTATAGTGTTCTCAGTATTATCTGTTAGGGGAAGAGAATGTAGGCAGAGATTTAAATAAAACACAAGTTGAAGCCAGTCAATTGACACTATTAGTCTTCTGCTGCCAACAGAGGTAGGAATCACATTTCTGTTCCTTGACAAGAAGTCACTGCTCCCTTCCTAAGCTTACAAGAACCATCCTTGTGTGGCCAGGGCTATGCTTGTTGGAATGTGATTAGGCCCCATGCTAGACCAAATGGTACTGTTCCAGACAACACAGTTGGCTGTCTGAACTGCAGATCTGATCTGTTCCTGCCCACAGTTGTCATTGCGTTCACCTCTTCTGAAGTAGGAACCACTGTGAAGAGTTAATCCTTCTGTCACTGAAAATATGACAGGATCCACAATCTTTCTTACAGTGTTTCCTCTGTACAGGTCCTTTGGTGGATCACAGACTTCAGTGGAATGTTTTACTCCCCTATTCCCAAATCACAAGTGATGATCCATACCCCATTTTTGCAGCATTAAGCTTCACAGACTCCTTCTCCCGCAGGTGCCTTGGCTGGTGACATTACTTCCAATGGGGTGTTACAGTTTCTGGTCTTTACTTATCCTTCTTTGGAACATTTGCACCAACTTTTCCAAAGGTTCACTTTTCCAAGAACTACTGGTTGTCTTATTTGGAGCTTTCTGTATCAATGAATTCATGCCTGAATTTTCCTGGATAGTTTGGGTCAGGACTTCACCAATCAAATATCTCAAGTGGGCTGGTAGGGCCATCACTTTCATGTTTTTTGTTTGTTTGTTTTTAAGACCATTCAGAAAAGTAGGTTGCCTTGTAAATTAATTCATGATTGTGTTCACATGAAAGTCTGTCTGATTAGGGCCTCTAGCTGTTATGTTCCAATCAGTCAGATGTATCTGACCCACTTCTCTTGCATGAGGAAAGGAGTCTTCTGACCAGATATCAATTTAGTACAGAGATTATTGGGTGGAACTTGGAATAGATTCATTTAGGATCAGAGCAACCACATCTTAGGCCTTGCTAGGTTTGGGCTGCCACAACATCTTGTCCCACGACTGTTAACTTTCTAAACACTTCCAATTATTCTGCAAGGCCTTTAGTATAGACAAGTGCCTAAAGAGTAGTAATGAGCCTAGGTTATTGTTATTTTGATGTTCTATTTTATATTTTCTCTTTGTTTGTCTAAGTCCATAAATTGCAGAGCTGGGTTCCTCCCTCAGAGTGAGTGGGTTTCTGGCTAGTACATTGTCCGCAGGCAAGTAGCCAGTAAAAGGACTGGGTCACAGCTGTGTTCCGTCAGCATTGTAGGCTTTGTAGCATGCAATTGTCAAGCACCACACAGGCACAGAGTTCTATAGCAACTCAAGACATTCCCCTCTAAACTGCTGAGGAAAATTGTACCAGGAAAGCACCAAGCCTCAACAAAACACCAGGCCACAATACACTAGTGAGGCCCTCAGCCTCTACTGCTGATGATGCTGCAGCAAGCCCTTTTGTACTCATTAAACTGTGACTCCATTCCTCAGCTTTGGAGAACTAAACTACAAGGAACTCAAGCGCTGATCCTCAGGGTACCTCATTGTTTATCTTGGTTCTCCAGATCTTCTAAGGCCTCAGGCTCTCATAACTCAGTGAGTGAGCCTAACTGCCCTCTGAAACAGAGTGGCAAATGCTTTCACAGTCTAGGGGCAAGGAGCTCCTAGATCAGAGGCAAATATCAACTTGAAAAAACATCATAGAAAACGATAGACAGAAAATCATAGATAAGACTCAGTAGTGATTTTCTTGCCTGTAAAGAAATTCTAGATCTTTCTAGGATAACAGTAATAAATTACTACTAATAATAATTTGCACTTAGACCTAACATTTTATGAGGAACAAAATGTCTTCTGCAAAGACCAATGTGAACTAGTGCTTTGACATTTTTAACTGCTGAAATCACTGTTTGGCTATTGAAATTTTACTCAGATATTCCTGATATAAGAATGTACACCACTATGTTTTTCAATGATAAAAAACAGAGTAAAAAGTATTAAAATAATATCTGTAATGCCCCACTGAATTATATAATATCTGTTCTATTTGAATCTCCTGTTCATGCTCTAGTTGCTGGTTCACTTTCTCAGCTTGTTTTAGTCCATCTTCCTGTTCGTTGCATTTATCCCACTGCTCACATAGCTCAGGCTGGAGACTTTTCACTTTCTTGTTAAGTCTACTGACCTCAGCCTCTTGAATATTCTGCTGTTAAACATGATTATGTGTAATAAGTAACACATACAGCAATAGGTGCATGTTTTAGTACTCATTCATAGAAACAATGTTCTGAGACTCCTAATTTAACTGGTTTTAAAAGAAGTTGAAATAAAAAGGTAACTAACCTGTTCTGCAACGATTGTTCTTTGAGATGTGTTGCATGTGTCCATTCCACTCTTGGTGTCAGTGTGCCCAGCACACATCTGTCAGGAACTTTTTCCCTGAGTGGTACCCATTGGACAGCTCAAGCACCCCCTCCTGCCATGTGCCTCTGTGTGCAGGTATAAAGGGCAGAGCTGCTACAGCCCCCGTCAGTTCCTTCTTGCAGAAACTCCAATGTAGAGGGGTAAGAGTGTGGGTTGTGGAATGGACCTGTGCAACACGTCTCAAAGAACTACAGTTACAGAACAGGTTAGTAACCCTTTTTTTCCCCTTCAAGTGATTGGACGTGTGCATTCCAGTCTTGGAGACTCACAAGCCATAAGAACAGGAGGTGGAATCAGAGTCAATTTTAATAAAGATTGGAAAACAACTCATCCCACTCTAGCATCCTATCTGGAGTCTTGAGCCACAGCATACCAGGAGGCAAATGTATGGACCTAGGAGCAGGTTGCTGCTCTACAAATATCAGCAATTGGAACTCGTGTCAGCAAGGTTTCTGAGACCAATTGCAACACCTTCAAATGAGATGAGACTCTGTCAGGCAGAGCAACATTAGCCAAGTCATAGCACATGTATAATATAGGATGCAATCCAGGAAGAAATTCTATGTGTGGAAAACGATTGATCTCTTATTCTGTCTGCCACTGCTATGAACAGCTGGGAGGGTTTACAAAAATGCCTGATTCTGTCCAGGTAAAACTCTAAGACTCTCCTGACATTCAAGGTATGAAAATACACTCCCTCCCTGTTTGTATGTGGCTTTGGGTAAAACACAGGCAAATACATTTTCCGATTGATGTGGAAATGCAAAATCAGCTTTGGGATGAACTTTGGATGAGGACACTGGTAAATCTTGCACTTAAAAAAGATTTTACATGGAGGCCCCGACATTAATGCCCGCAGCTCCCCTATTCCTCTGCCTGAGGTAATAGCCACCAAAAATGCCATCTTTATCGATAGATGCAGTAGATAGCAGTTAGCCAATAGATCAAACAAGGAACCCATAAGTCTTGACACTACTAAGTTTAGATCCCATGGGGGAATTTGGTCTTGCGCCTCAGGGTATAAAATTTGACTTAGCCTTTTAAAAAGCTTTAAATGACCTTATGGACATGTTGCTAGAGGAAAATAGAACAATGTCCACTTCAGGGTGGAGTGCTGAAATAGCTGCCAGATGTACCTTGGTATTTCAGGTATACTGAGTACTCCAGAATATGTTGAACTGAAGAACTGGTCAGTGATATTCCATATTGGCAAGCCCAAACAGAAAAACACTTCCAGTTACTCAGGTGGTCTGCGAGGTTGTTCTGTGCCCTTGGCAGGTAGGATGTGTCTAGATCTATCAGGTTTTGAATACAGAACTCTCAGAGTAGAATTGCTTCTTGATTGAATGAAGAAGCGTGAACTCCCCCATGTTTGTTGAGGTAAAAACATTGATGTTATGTTGTCTGTGAGGACTAATGGCCTGCTTCTCCCGATCCACAATAGAAATATATGGCATGCCAGTCAGAGAGCTTTTAGTTCTCCGACATTAACGTGTAAAGCTGAGTCATCCAGTTAGAGAGGTAAGTAGCTCTTGTAGAAGGCTTTCCACTGTTTAATAGGATCTCTTGAACATCCTTCCAGCAGGCCTGCTCTCTCGTGTCTAACCATAGAGCATCCATGCAGTTAAGTGAAGGGACTGTAAATTCACAGGTGACCATGATCCTGGGAGATTAGATCTAAGTCGAGTGGAAATGAAGTTGGGGGTTCACTGATAACTCCAGGAGAGATGGACTCATGCTAGGGCTACAAGTATGATTCTCGCCTGGTCCTGTCTTATCTTTAGTAATACCCTGTGAATGAGTGGGTTTAACTGAACCATCTGCAGGCAAAATATAATGTAACTAAGACATGAAAGGGAATTATCATCCACAAGCTAATCTGGTTACATAGTTAACTTCTAACAAGCGATAGATAAACACTTACAAATACAATTAGTATTTACCTCTAATTCTCTAACAATATAGGCTTGCATTTCAAAGGTCTAGTTTACCTAACATAGCTTTGTTAGATATTTATAAGAAGTGGCCCTAATTACCATTAATATACTTTTCTAATATGTCTTAAAAGGTTGAATTTTGGGTCCTTTAGCCTTCTAGTTGCTTACCCTTTCTGACTCAGTGTCACAGCAGGAATGGTAGAAGAGTAGAAGAGCCTGTCTGATCACATCAGTAAAAAGGTGTCTAATGGAACCTGGGCTGTGACCGTGTAAAGAGCAGAACTGCTGACCCTTTTGTTGGACTTTGTCACATATAGGTTTATTTGGGGAAACCCACACCAGTAGATGTATCTGGCCACATCTGGGCAGAAAGACCACTAGTGGTGACTCATAAATAATCTACTCAGCTGGTCTGCAAAGTTGTTCTGTACCCCTGGCGGGTAGGATGCTTCTAGATCTATCAGGTTTTGAATACAGAACTCTTAGAGTAGCATTGCTTCTTGACTGAATGGAGAAGCATGCACTCCCCTGTGTTTGTTGAGGTAAAAACACTGATGTCATGTTGTCTGTGAGGACTAATGGCCTGCTTCCCCTGATCCACAATAGAAATAGATGGCATGCCAGTCATAGAGCTTTTAGTTCTCCGACATTAATGTGTAAAGCTGAGTCATCTGAGGACCATAGAACCTGTGTCTGTAGAGAACCCAGGTGAGCTCGCCATCCCAGATCAGAAGCATCCATCACTAGTGTGGGAGCTGGTTGCAGGCAGGCAAATGGAACACCTACACCTACACCGGCTAGATTTGTCCACCAATCTAGGGAGGTGAGGACCTTGGAGGGCACTCTTACCACATAATCTAACTGATGGCTGCTTGGTGAGTAGACAGATACCAGCACTGCAGAGTGCTAAGGCACAGTCTAGCATATTGAACCCTGTGGGTTCAAAAGGCCATGTGACCCAGACACCACAAACAGTTTCATGCTGTTGTGACTGGGTGAGCCTTTCAAACCTATATCAATTGATTGGATTGCCTGGAACCTGGAGTCCAGAGGAAAGGCTCTGGCTTAAGATCAGTCCACTACAGCATATATAAACTCTATCCTCTGGACTGGGGAAAGGAGAGATTTTTTTGTGTTGATTAACAGGCCCAGAACATTGAATATAGACTGAATCAGGAGTTAGGTGCTTAACTATGTCTTTGACACTATCCCTCTGCATTTGTTTTTTTTTAATCTATCTATCTATATGTGGTTCCTTAGTTCAACAACTCTTAAGTTTAGTGTTTTAATAGCCATTACAACATCAGCTTTTAAAGACTGTGTTGTTTACCATTACAGAGCAGATAATTTATATAAGAGAATACAGTACTATTATTTCATCCCAGCAGTGATGCTGTTATGGTTCAGAGTGAACTTAAATGGTAAGCCCTTCTTTTCAGATGCTAGTAACTTGTTGAAAAAATACCCTTTGCTGACATTTCTCATGTTCTAAATCCCCAGAACTGACTATTTATGTGGAAAATGTAATACAAATCAGGCCATGGACTTAAGCTGAAAGAGTCCTAATTGCCTTTAACTGGTCCATAGTAGTACTACTACTAGTATTTCTAGTACTATTATTACTAGTATTATGCTAGTAGTATTAAAGCTGCTGGGTGGCACTTTTACACTGCAGTACCAGAGATACTAGAAGATCCCAGCTGCATACCCTTTCTCAGTTTCTGCTTTGCAGCCTTCCAATTGATCATGGAACCACTTATCATCTGTTCACATACTTATTTTTCTTTTAGTGCTGGTTATAAACTGTTAAATAGGATAAATATATATTTATTTTATGTATGTGCTCAAATTTCATATACATATATTAACAGTTTTCCTGTGAAACTTAATATAAACAATTGTTGTTCTGCTCCCAATGAAATTTTCTTTGGCAGGGCCGGTTCCAGGCACCAGCAAAGGAAGCAGGTGCTTGGGACGGCCAATGGAAAGGGGCGGCATGTCCGGAAGGTCTTCGGCAGCAATTCGGTGGAGGACCCGCCGCCAAATTGCCACTGAAGAATGAAGTGGCGCAGTAGAGCTGCCGCCGAAGTGCCGCCGACCGCAACTTTATTTTTTTTCCCCCCCACTTCTCCGCTTGAGATGGCAAAAAAGCTGGAGCTGGCCCTGTTCTTTGGACACAAGTACCTGGGGCTTTTAGAATGTTTCTAGCCTGACATTAAAAAACCCATAATTTGTGTTCAGTTGTTTATTTATTTTTCAATATAGTCACCCTTGACATCAATGCCCTTGGTCCAGCACAGCTGCATTTTGGCTATGCCCATTTTGTAGAGGTCCTTGTTCTGCATGCCTGTTCTGAAGCTCCTGAACTGGTGTGATCACCTCATTAAAAACAAAGGTCTTGCTTCAACTTGGGGAACAGGCAGAAGTCTGAGGGAACCAAATCTGGTGAATAGGCTGGATGGGGATGCTACTGAAAATCACGTTTGGTTGTTGTGGTCATGGCAACCTGGGATATCTGTGGTGATGCGTTGTCCTGGAGAAGCAGCACTCCTGACTAATCTTTCAATGATGCTTGTTCTTTAGGGCTTCTTGCAAGTGCAGCAATTCAGTGGCATAGTACTCCCCACTGATGGTCTTGCCTCTTGAGAGGTAGTCAGTCATGATCACCCAATATCATTAAAAATCGTGGCCATGATTTTACTGACTTATAATAATAATTGGAGATATACCAATCTCCTAGAACTGGAAAGGACTTTGAAAGGTCATTGAGTCCAGCCCCCTGCCTTCACTAGGCAGGACCAATTTTTTGCCCCAGATCTCTAAGTGACCCCCTCAAGGATTGAACTCATAACCCTGGGTTTAGCAGGCCAATGCTTAAACCACTGAGCTATCCCTCCCCACAAAGAAGATGACTTATGCCATCTTCTAGAATTCCTTGGAAGGTGGAGACTATGAGTGCTTTCAGGATCAAAGTGGTGAATGCATGCCTCATCCCAAGACACATTCCTGCTCATTAATTTTTCTGACTTTCCTTGAAAACCTCTCCAAAAGTTCCCTGAAACTTGCTGACACCTTTCTCATGCCAAAGTCTTCACTGAGGATGGCGTGCACTAATCCAGTGCTGATTCCCACTGTCTCAGCTATGGGCCTCCCTGCTGAACTTTTGCCTTTCATCACCATCTTGTGGACTGTGTCAACTTTTGTTTTTTGTGTGTAGTGGCCTTTCTGGTGCATCCTGACCTTGGCTCATCCTCAGCACTGATTCTCCCCTGCTTAGATTCAGCAGCCCTTTTTTTTTTACTGTGGCATTTACTGGACTTTCTCCAGTTTGTCCACATCTTTTCTGAAATGAGATGCCCATACCTGGACAATATTCTCCAGTTGAGGCCATATCAGCACAGAGTAGAGAGGAAGAATTACTTCTTCTGTCTTGCTTATAACACTCCTGCTAATACAACCCAGAATGATTGCTTTTTTTGCAACAGTGTTACACTGTAGGATTATATTTAGTTTATGATCCACTATGATCCCCACATCTCTTTCTGTAGTACTCCTTCCTGCAGTCATTTCCCATTTTGTATGTGCACAATTGATTGTTCCTTCCTAAGTGGAGTACTTTGCATCTGTCCTTATTGAATTTCATCCTGTTTACTTCAGACCATTTGTCCAGATCATTTTTAATTTTAATCCTATCATCCAAAGCATTTGCAACACGTCCCAGCTTGGCGGCTAACTGCACTGAGTATGCTCCAGAGGACCCTGAGTATGCTCTAGCCCAAGGCTGCATGAGTTTCTTGGCAATTGCTAATGGAAGATGGGGGCTGCTGTGGTGCCAAACACCAACACTGTGATCAAGAATATCGTCTGTCCTGTTCTTTCAATGCTTCTCCTTGTTGGCACCCAGGCATCATGAAGGAGGATGATGAAGCTGTCTGACACGAATACAGTGAGGTGAGGAATATAGGGAAGAACAGGGAAAGTAGGGGGTGAACATATCAAGCATTTTTCTAAATGAGTTTCTAAAAATTATAGATGATAATTTTCTAACATGGAAGGTACTGTACCTAACACAAAGTAACTCTAATTTGGACTTTAATTCACCTTAATCCTTTATAATAATCACTGGACTGAAATTCCGTACTTGCTTAGGGACCAGTGATCATGACGTGATTCCATTCAATATGAGCAAACAGGTGATAGTCCCAAACAATAACTTCTCTTCAAAAGAGCTTCTATCCCAAAGCTGAGGAAAATTATGAGTGAAATTGATTGGGAGAAAAAATGTCAACCAAAATATGTGAATGAAAATTGGGAGTTCCTTAAAGAGAGTTTATGCAAAGAGCCAGGATTCCACAATAAAAAAAGAGGACAAAGCCAATCCTGGTTTAGTGGCAAAACAAAGACAACAATTAAGGGGGGATGGATGATAAAACACAAAACCCAACAACATATAATAAATGGGAAAAGGGGAAACATTAATTTCTATAATTTAGAAGTTATGAAGTGCAGAAAATGGATAAGAAAATCTAAAGACATCAGGGAAAAATCCATACTTAGCATGACTAATGACAATAATGAGCTTTTAAAGTATATTAGGACCCCCCTCGCAAAAAAAAAAGTCCTAGTAATGGTATAGGCCCTTTGCTATGTGGAGATGGTAAAATTGTTAATATTGATGCAGAAAAGGCAGAAGTGTTCAATAAATATTTTTATGATGAGGTTACTTTCCAGTCAATCAATAACTGAGGAAGTTGTTAGACAACATATGCTAAGATAAACATTGTTAAATTGGCAAGCCCAGATAACTTGCATCCAAGAGTCCTAAGTGAGATGGCTGAGGCGCTATCTGGCCCACTGATGTTAATTTTTAATATATCTTGGCACACTGGGGAAATTTCAGAAGACTGTGCCAATATTCAACAGGAGCCAGGGGAACAATAGGTTAATTATAGGCCAGTTTATCTGACATCAGTCCTAGGCAAAATAATGGAAAAGCTGATATGGGATTAAATTAAATAAGAATTAAAGGATAGGAAAATAATTAATGCCAGTCCATATGGTTTTATATAAAATATATGTCTTGTAAAACAAACCTGATTTCATTCATTTATGAGATTGCAAGTTGGTTGACAAAAGTAAGATCATAGATATAATATATTTCGATATTTGTAAGATATTTGACTTATTACCATATGACATTCTTATGAAAAACTTAGCACTATATAGATATGCAAGGGAGGCAGCCAAGATAATTACTGGTACGTCCTTGTGGTGGATTCACCCACGAAAGCTCATGCTCCAAAACGTCTGTTAGTCTATAAGGTGCCAGAGGATTCTTTGCTGCTTTTACAGATCCAGACTAACACGGCTACCCCTCTGATACTTAGCACTATATAATATCAATAGAGTACAGGTTAAGTAGATACGAACTGATTCATAGACCTTAAAAGTAGTCATTGATGGGGAATCATCACTAAATGATAGTGTTTCTAGTGGGAATTAATACTAGGCCTGAGCTGTTCAACATTTTTATCAGTGATCTGGAAGTGCATATAAAATCACTGCTGATAAAATTTGCAGATGACAAAGATTGGAGAAATGGGAAATGATGGGAACAGGACAGTCACATAGAGATATTTTGATTGCTTGGTAAGTTGGGACCATTCAAACAAGATACAAATGGCAAAAGACAAATACATATATTTAATACAGCCGAATGCAAAGTTATTGTCTGTAATACAGGCCATACTTACAGAATAGGAGACTCCATTCTGGAAAGCAGTAACTCTGAAAAAGATTCAGGAGTCACAACAGACAAGCAACTCGAGATGAGTTCCCAATCTCATGCTGTGGCAAAAAGGGCTTATGAGATCCTTAGCTGTAGAAACAGGGGAGTAATGAGTATGAGTAGGTTGATTTTATCTGTATATGGCATTGGTGAGACAGATACTAAAATGCTGTGCCCCGCTCTGGTGTCCACATTTTAAAAAAGGATGTTGAAAAATTGAGAGGGTACAAGAAAAGAGGCATGAAAATTATTTGAGGGCTGGAAAAATGCCTCAGTGAGAGACTTAAGAGCTCCATTTCTTTAGATTTTTAAGCTATTAGGGGCATGGATTGTCTCTTACTAAATATAAGTACGGTGCCTAACAACACAGTGAGGTCCAGATTTTGACAGGGGCTTCTGGGTGCTATTACAATATACTAGATATTTTAATCATATTTTTAAAAACATGCAAACAAGGTAAACTAAAAATTGCATTTTTGTAGAATATATAAAATAGTATAAAAATTTATGGTTTTCCTAAATATAAAATATAAAACATAAGATTTTCAGAAGACAATAATATTTTCTGCTAGCAATTAAGTTGTAATAGGATTTAAAGACATATATTGCACTTTGGAGGAAAAAAAATCAGTTACTTTTCTAGTAAACGTTACATTGGAGTAAAATGTAACCATTACCTTGATAATAATTTTGATGCATCAACTATCAAAATATATAACTACTTACAGCTTCATCTGCTAGGACACATTCTTTCTGTTGAGTCAAGAATGATGCTGGAGCTCAGTGAATATGAATATGACATTGTCTGGCTCTACCGGAAGAAATACAGGAGACACTGCATGCAGTTTAATTAGGCAGCAACTTTATTATTACCTGTCTGGGAGTACCCAGAAGATTAAAGTGTACAGTGCAGGTAACCCCATGATCATTTCAATATCTAGCTGAAGGACTTCCATCAGCCCCACCTCTTTTCCATCCTGGTCCCCAGACAACCCATTGCTGGGACCTTACAATCCCGCACCCTCGAATGAGAGTTAAGGTGGGCTATAAAGGAGATGGGGTTGGTTCCTTGCAGTGCCACTCATAGGAGCCCTGAACTCCCTGTTTCCCCTCCTTTAAATCCGTTACCAAACCATTTACCTGATCACTGCATCCCTTCCCTCCAGAGTACCTACACTGGACATCGACCACAAGGACGTACCAGTAATTATCTTGGCTGCCTCCCTTGCATATCTAGCCAGGTTCCCTTTAGGACATCTCCTAAAGCCTCCTTTAATATTGGCCAAAAATGTGTCAGCCCCCAAGATGAACCCCATCCTCCCTGAATAATTCTGGTGCCCCATATGCTAAATGCATATGCAAAATTACCAATCTCCCTAGGATCCCCATGAATTTGGCCACTTCCCTATTTACATATCTCCTAGACTTGTTGACCTGAGGAGGCTTCACAGCTCCCCACCACACCCTGTGTTTAATTTTCCCTGGTTTGCTCTCACGGGCCCCCACAGCCTACAGAGGAGGCATCAGCTGGTCCCATAACATGCCCCTTCTTCCATGCCACCTCAGGACTTCTCCATCACCAAGCCCCAGCTGCAAACCCTAATGTAACCTGGAAGCCCACCTATGCGCCCAGTAAACAATATTGTTCCTGAAGTTCCACACCATCATCTGCCTGGCCCATCTTCCTGCATCTGGAATGAAAACATGGTGGAAAATTAACACTGATTCCCTACTTGGGTTCTCACATACATTGTGTATGCTTCCAAATGCCAGTCCCCAATGGGCCAGGGGGCTAGTGCAATTCAAGCAATTGAATGAGTGGGAACCAAATTAATTGGCTGGGAGCCCTAGCCTCATCAGTCCCTGTCTCAACATTGTAATGAACTGGTATGTTGTGAGGGGATTCCCATCACTGTGTATAAAGAAGGTCCCAAACATCCCCAGTCTTATTGCCATGTATGCCCTCAAAGCCTCCACAGGGCAGATCCAGAGTACAGCACCCTCCCTTGGGATTATGGATTCACCCCAGCTTCTTTGCAGTCCATTCTACTGGAGTGAACATGATGAAGACTGATCCCAGAAAGAGACACTAAAATCTGCTAGGAAATGAAGCTCCGTGAAAGGAATACCAAGTACTTTTGTTCCCATTCTGCATTTCAAAGGGCAGTATACAGTATCTATTTAGTTTTGACTCTGTTTTCATGGATGAAAAGACTGGTGTTTTCTATTAACCTTTTTGGGGTTAACATTACCAGGAATTCTTAAGGTTTTATTTATTTATTTATTTAGGGCTTGATCCAGCAGGATGCTGAGCACTTATATGCATGCTTGATTTTAAGCATGTCAGTAGTCTCAATGAAGCCAATTATATACTTAACTTAGGCCAGTACTACACTGCACACCAATATCAGCACCACGTAAGATATGCGTAGCTACACACCACAGTGAAAAGCAGTCTGTGTCCACGCTGTGGTGTGACGCTGCACATGTCCGTGAAAGCCTCTGGCAGGGGGAAAGACTTGGAAGTAGGGAGCTGCCAGGGCCTTTTCCCGCTGCCTCCCCCTGCCAGAGCTTTTCATGGCAGCAAGAAAAGGTTCTGGCAGCTCCCTGTGGTGGGGAAAGGCTCCACAGGAGAGCACCTGCCAGAGCCTTTTCAAAATGCCAGTCTTTCCCTGTGGCAGGGGAAGGCTCTGCAGTAGGGAGCTGGTGGAGTCTCTCTCTGCTGCCTCCCTCCCCCCCCCCCAGCCAGAGCCATTCCCCACTTCTAGGAGGACAAGCTGTGTACATGCTGAACATACCACCATAAGAAGTGTGCACATGCCTAACTGCTTTGATGGATTGGGGCCAGGGTGGTCAGCAGCTTATAGGATCAAGCTCATAGTGCCAAAATTATGCTAGATGCTTTATACATAAGTGAGAAGACAACATCCCTGCCCTGAAGAGTTTAACATCTATGTATGAATTTAAGTGAGATGAATGTGTTTGATTAAATTCTAAACATTCCTTGAGAATACCTGTGAGTACATATCTTTGTCTTTTTAAACTATTTCTTAAGTTAGTTTAGTGCTTTTAGATATTGTTTTAATAGCCCCATAAATAGACGAGGGTTTTTTTCTTTGTTTTCTTTTTTGTTTTTTTAAGTCATTTCTGTGCACACCTGCTGAGTTTAATTGCACTACTGCTGGTGCTGATTGTAAGTAGAGACGGGGTGGAGGGGGTTGCTGACTGATTGGCTGTCATTACATTCAGTTTTATTGTCTTTTTCCCTTTCAGTATTAGTCTTACAAGTTAAAAGGGACTGTGAGTCTGAGAGATTAGGGACCTCAATGGAGGAGGAATCTTATGATCTGTGAGCAGAATAAGATGTGGTGTTTCCTGGATGAAGACATCTGAAGAGAGTACACGTGCACCTCTAGAGCATGGCTGATGATGTGACAGCCAAATTGCCACACTATGCAGTTTTCAGGAGAATGAAAGGTTTATAGGTGAGATATTTAAAGAGGTCACCACGCCCAGAGCATGTGGATCTGGAATGTATAAAGTAGAAGATAGTGCAGAAGATAGGACTTGGATTACTGTGAGCAAAAGAGAATAAAGAAGTCGTGGCCATTCAAAAGGGAAGGCAAGCCATGCAGTGAAACTGTGAGGCAGGTTCTCAATTCTACAAGAGCCTAAAGATTACAAAGAAGGGAACATATATCATCAAGGCATCATGGAACAACCCCCTACTCACAAAAATGGTAGAAATGGACACAGAAAAGGGACAGTTGGTAATTTGATAAATGTTGAGGACATGCTACTTTGAAATACAGAAGGATGGGCATGCAGTTGGAACTCAAAGACATATTTTGCAAGGTGTCAAGAAAGGTGAAAGGACTTCACGGGTGGACACATTCCCAGAAGGAACGGAAGAAAAACCCATAATTTTACTTTATGTTGGAGACCATTGAGTAGGTAGAAGCTGAAATAATGCTTGAGGGATTGAGAAGATAGATGGAGATTTTATAGAGAACAAACAGTAATACAGGGATTCAATAAGATTTTTCTAAAAAGCCAGAGAAATTAGTGGCCCAATCATGTAACCATCATTCAGGCATAACAGATTTCAAAGGAGGTTTTTGCCTCCATAAGGCTCGCAGCATCAGGATGTAGGATTTTTCTTCTTTTGAATCAAGAGTATTAAATGGGAACCTCAGATGGGCATGCCAGTTCTAAGTGATAAACTAAAGATTTGGACCCTGGCTTTAATATTTGATCAGTGTGGCATAAGAGTCTACAATACAAGTGAAGTCCCAGAGAAATCAGAATAGCTTTAAAGTCAGTACCTGGATATTATTTTTGGGATTTATAATATGTGATAATCTCACATTTGTGTAAGGGGCAAAGCGTGGGCAAGGATGAAAGTGATAATTTTTGATAATTAAGTAACTTGTCTAAATTCTAACTTTAGAATTATTGATGGAACTGTCAGACAGTGCTATAATTCCATTGGTACATATGCTTAATTGGTACACTAATAAAGATCTGCCTTTTAGGATGCATACTTCCATCTTCATACCAAAGTCACCTTCTCAAAATATTACAGATCAAGTTTGCCCTTGTTAGAAGTTCTTGAATTAATTAATTTGATTTATTATCTCTTGAAAATTGTAACATCTCATGTTGAATTCGCTTTTTTTAAAATGTTAAACTCTATTATCCAATCATTTTTATTTTGCTTTCTGTAATTTCTTATTTTATTTCCTATTTTTACTAATACATTTACAATAGCTATCCAGTCTGTACTTTAGCTAAGGAACAGAAATACAAAGAATAATCAGAAATGTGATCTAGATAAATTAAAATTACTTGTGTGTTTTATTTCATCTTTCTCACACTATCAACCTGTATGAATTTGAACTAAACGAAAGTACAAACTTTTGTAGCCAACTATACAATCCCATACACCACTCTCTCCCCTCTGAGCAAATTGCTCTAATATGATCTTGAAGTTGACTTTTCAGGTTCTCTTTATCAACGTAAAGCACTACAGTGCATACATATAATCAGTGAATTCTGGGCAGTTTGAAATCTAAATTTACTGTCTTCACGGTTTTACAGTTTTATCTTTTGGTCCCAACATTAATATAATCTATAACCTAAGGGAAGGGGTTTTCCATACACACAGGAAATTTCTATTTCAGGGGAGGTCTGAAAAGTTCTATTCCATTCTGGAAGAGAATTCCCTTAAGAATTCAATATACTTTCTAATTAATATAAAAATATTGGAATTTCAAATGGACAAACAGATGCATTTTAGTCTATTCTTTAATAAGACTTTAATAAGACTGACTGATGTGATCTGTTTTTGATAGTATTTTTGTGGTGAGGTTATTTGGAAAATCAAGATAAAAATAAATGATTTATATTAATTATATTTGAAATAAAAAGCTTTTCAGTTTTAAACAATTACAAAATAGAACTGATAGTTGAATTTACTTATAGTTACTGGAAAAAGCTGACACACAATAGATGTATGTTCTGTCATACTGTGTTAGTTCAAGGGTTTGGACATAATGGAGATGAAAGAAGGATGTACAGTATTAAAAAGCTAAAGAACGCTATGGGCCATGAATGGAATATTAAAGATGAAGAAATTGGATGGAAGTTGTTTAAGGCTAAAATATATGCTGTTTAAGACTGTTTAAAGCTTTTGGTCCAGATTCTGTAACTTTTACTCAGATTTCATAGAGTTTAAGGCCAGAAGGGACTATTAGATCTACTCTGACCTCCTGTATATCATAGGCCATTAAACTTCTCCCAGATATCCCTGTATTAAGCCCAAAGACTTTAGTTAGACAAATATTTCAGTCCTCAGGATACTCCAGTGTGTGTCCAAGGCAGAGAACAAGAGAAACCAAGGTGCCACCAATACCTAAAGCCCCTCTCATGCAGGGAACTGAGTAGGTGCAATATGCCCAGATGATCACAGCAGGTGAACAATGCCCATGAGACAAATCAAGGCAAAAAAAAAGGCTAAGGGCCCTGCCACCTGACTTGAGGGAAAATTCCTCCCTGAAAATTACACAAATCTGGTAATCAGTATAACCCACGAGCCTGGGAGAAAGGTGCACCAGCATCCAGGAAGATGATATTTTTATATCTCAGAGCACTGGTCTACCCCATCCAGTGTCTTATCTCCAGTTTTTGCCAATCTCTGATGCTTCAGAGCAAGATGACGAACCCTCTTTCCCTCCCCCAGCCCCCTCTGCCCCAGAATACATCTAGCCAGTTGTGCATCAGGGGAAAAAAATCCTTCCTGACCCCTGCAGGTGACTGCCTGTGGTCTTGAAAGATGAGATTTGATTATAGTAATTATATTAATGCAGTGTTATGAGCATGTTGAGAGCAATTTAGGCTATTCTGTTCAGGGCCACCCAGAGGATTCAAGGGGCCTGAGGCAAAGCCGGGGAGCTGCGGTGTTTGTACTCACCCGGCAGCAGTCCAGGTCTTTGGCGGTGGGGGGCCCTTCAGTCGCTCTGTGTCATCTGCAGCACTGAAGGGCCCCCTGCCACCGAAATACCGCTGAAGACCTAGACCGCCGCTGGGCCAGGGCTCGCGGGGCCCCTGTGGGGCCCAGGGGCAAATTGCCCCACTTGCCCCCCCCTCTAAGCAGCCCTGATTCTGTTCCCCCTAAGGTCCAGGAAGGAAGGGGATGGTGCACACATTCCAAGACCAGAAGGATCCACTATGATCATCCAGCCTGGCCCCTTCTACATTCATAGGCTGCAGAATTTTTCCCAGAACCTGGATTAAAGCATATAATTTAAATAGATATCTACTCTCATTTTAAAGAGTCAAAGTGATGGTGAATCTACCACCTCCACTGGCAAGCTGTTCCAATATTTAATTACCCTCACAGCTAGGAAATTGCATCTTATTTCAACATTGAATTTCTCTAACTTTAACATTCAGCTATTAGATTTTGTTATGCTTTTGTCATTAAGGGCGATAAGACTTCCATTAGCTGATATCTTTTCCACATGTGAATATCTATGCACAGTGATCAGTCACCTCTCAACGTTCTTTTCAAAAAGCTTAATAAATTGAGCTCCTTACGTCACACAGTAAGGTTTATTTTCCAGCTCCTGGATCATTTTTGTGGTCCTCCTTTGATCTCTCTCCAGTGTTGCCACATCCTTCCTGAAGTATGGTCTCCACAACTGGACACAATATTCTAATAGAAGTCTTACCAATGCTGTGTACAAATGCAATATCACTTCCCTACTCATACGAGATACCCTACTTGTACCAGATATTCCTCTTTTTATAGATACAAGGATCACATAGCCCTTTTTGCCAGAGCATTGCTCTGAGAGTTTATGTTGAGGGATTATCAGCAATGGCCACTAAATCCTTATCTGAGTCTCTGCTTTCCAAGACAGAGTCCCCTATCCTGTAGGTATAATCTACATTCTCAGCTCCTAGATGTATTACCTTAAACATAAGAATGGCCATACTGGGTCAGACCAATGGTCAATCTAGCCCCGTGTCAGAGGCTTCAGAGGGAATGAACAGAATAGGGCAATTTATCAAGTGACCCATCCCATTGACCAGTCCCAGTTTCTGGCTGTCAGAGGTCTGGGGTTGCATCCTTGACCATCTTAGCTAACAGCCATTAACGGACCTATTAACCAGAAACTTATTTCATTCTTTTTTGAACCCTGTTATACTTTTGGCCTTCACAAAATCTCTTGGCAACAAGTTCCACAGTTGGCTGTGCATTGTGTGAAGAAGTACTTCCTTATGTTTGTCTTAAACCTGCTGCCAATTAATTTCCACTAGGTGACCCCGGGGTTCTTGTGTTATATGCAACTAACACTTCTTTATTCACTTTCTTCACATCAGTCATGATTTTATAGACCTCTATCATACATGTACCTTTAGTCATCACTTTTATATGATGAAAGGTCCCAGTCTTTTTACTCTTTCCTCATATAGAAGCTCTTTCATACACCTAATCATTTTGGTTGCCTCTCTCTCCCTTTTTCAATTCTAATATATCTTTTTTGAGATGGGGTGACCAGAACTGCATGCAGTATTCAAAGTGTGGAGATACCATATTGCCTCTATACAAATCCATGGTATTTTCTGTCTTATTATCTATCCCTTTCCTAATGATTCCCAACATTCTGTTGCTTTTTTGACTGCTGCTACACATTGACCGGAGGTTTTCAGAGAACTATGCACAATGACTCCTAGATCTCTTTCTCAAGTGGTAACAGCTAATCCAGACCCCATCATTTTGTATGCATAGTTGGGATTATGTTTTCCAATATGCATTACATTGCATTTATCAAGATTGAATTTCATCTGTCATTTTATCACCTAGTCACTCATTTTAGTGAGATTCCTTCGTAACCCTTGGCAGTCAGCTTTGGACTTAATTCTCTTGAATAATTTTGTATATTCTGCAAGCTTTGCCAACTCATTCTTTACCCCTTTTTCAGCTCAAAATTATGAATATATTGACTGGTACAGGTCCCAGTATAGACCGTTGGGGGACCCCGCTGTTTACCTCTCTCCATTGTGAAACATGACCATTTATTCCCACCTACCCCTTTATTTCTTATCTTTTAACCAGTTCCAATCCATGAGATTTGCATTTGACTGCATTAAAATGTATTTTGTTGGTTTATGAACATTTAACCAGGCAATTTCAGATCACTCTGTAACAGTAACCTATCCCCATTATTTACTACTTCACCAATCTTTATGTCATCTTCAAACTTTAATACCAAAGATTTTTTTATCACTGTCTAGATTTTTTGATAAAAATACTGGCTAGCATTGGGTTAAGAATCAATTGCTAGGGAACCCCACTAGAAACAGTCTCACTCTCTTGATATCTCCCCATTAACAACTACATTTTGAGATCTGTCAGTTAGCCAGTTTTTAATCTTTCTAGTGTGTTCTGTTAATCCTATATAATGATTTTTTTTTAATAAAAAATCTAAGGTGGTACTAAGTAAAATGCCTTAGCAAAATACAATTATACTAATAACAGTTGTCTTTATCAAACAGACCTGTAGTCCTGTAAAAAAAAAAAAAAGAGATTGGTTTGACAAGACCTACCTTCCATAAAACTATGCTGATTGGCATTAATTATATTTTTAGCCTCTAATTCTTTGTTGATAGTGTCCTGAATTAAACGTTCCGCTGTTTTACCCATGACTGATGTCAGGCTAGCCAGTCTATAGTTACCTAGGTCATCCTTTTGACTCTTTAAATATTGGATCTACACTGGCAGTCCTCCAATCCTTTGGAATTTCCCCAGTTTTCCAAGATTTGATCAAAATTAACATGAGTGTTTTCAGAGCACTCCTTGGCTAGTTCCTTTAAGACTCATGGGAATAACCAATCCAGGCCTGTTGATTTGAAAATATATAGTTTTAGCAGATGCTGCTTCACATCTTCATAGTTACATATGGTAAGCTTTCCATTCCATCAGCAATATCATATGGGATGGATACAGCCTCCTGCTTCATTCAAAATACAGAACCAAAATATCTATTGAACATCTTTGCCTTTTCTACGTGTAGACGGGTGGGACTCACCCCCGCGGCGCCTCCTGCTGGTGACTCCGGGAATTAGCTCTATTCCAGCGCTGGAGCACCCTCTGCAGGCTGGTGATCCACCTGTCCTCTGGCCCCCCGTGTCCCTCTCTGGACCCGGTGCCCTTTTACACGGGGTGCTGCCCCTGGCAGTAACCCCTTTCTTTCAGGGTCTCCCCCCCTCAGGGAACCCTCACCCTCTGTCCCCACCTTGCCTCAGTATTGGCTACTGTCAGTCATTGTCTAGCCCCACACTCTGGGGCAGACTGCAGTATCAGCCTATTCATCACAGGCAAAGGGGTTTGGACCTGCTGCCTTGGCCTACCCCCGGGCTGCCCTCTGCAACCCCTAGTACCTATTGGCCCTTCGCTAGGCTGCAGCCTGGGGCTTTCTTGGCTAGAGCTCCTCAGCCTTTTCCCAGCCCTGCTTCACCCTAGGTACTTATCTCAGCTCCTAAGCAGCCAGGCCCATCTCCCTCTGAAGGCAGAGAAAGACTGTCTGGGCTTCTGTCTTCCCTGGCCTTTTATAGGGGCCAGCTGTTGCTCAGTTTGGGGCATGGCCTCACCTGCAGCCACTCCCTCAATCAGCCCAGCTTTTAGAGCCACCGCTCTCAAGCCCTGCCAGGCCACTTTTAAACCCCTCACAGCAGGAGCAGGATCCACCCTGCTACAACATCACTATTTACACTTTTGCCACCTGCATCTAGCAATGTACATCAGCCTGAACTACTGTTTTTCTTGTTCCCAATTGTCATGGTTGGGTTGATGGCAGCTAGATATATTAGTCAGAGCCAGAGTCTTCAGTCATGAAACAGGGGTCAAGAATTGGCTTGGAGGTCAGAAGTAAGAGATAAATTGGATAACAGAATGAATCAGGAACCAAAACTGGGCTGGGCCGGGCCAGATTCAGGAGACAAAATGGAGATCAGAACTGAAAGTCAGGCTGGGTTCAGAGCCAAACTGGGTATTAAGAGGAAGGGATAGCTCAGTGGTTTGAGCATTGGGCTACTAAACCCTGGGTTATGAGTTCAATTCTTGAGGGGGCCACTTAGGAATCTGGGGCAAAAATCAGTACTTGTTCCTGTTAGTGAAGGCAGGGGGCTGGACTTGATGACCTTTCAAGGTCCCTTCCAGTTCTAGGAGATATAAATAAATTATTGGAGATATACCTAAGAACCACAAGTCAGATACTAGGAGTCAAGCCAGGTAATTATGCCACAAGGTGCACAAACAGCACCAGAGTGCAGCCCAGCTGTTCAGACAGCTTCTTGTTCCTGCTGCTGGCTCAAGACCAGTGGGCTAATCAGATACTCTGGCACTCTACCAAGTGGATCTTCAGACTAGGGGTTTAATGGTCCCTAGCAAACTGCTGTATGGGGGATTAGCACATAACTACTCCCATGAAAGCTGCGGTCCTTAGTTCAAGACCCATAAGTCATGATGCTGACATGTTTTTAATAAAATGCCTTCTTATTATCTTTAAGCCTATTGGCCATTGATATTTCATTAAGTTCTTTGGCTTTCCTTATCAACCATCTAGATTTTTTAACATATTACTTATAATCATTGCCACTAACTACCTGTTTATATATATATATATATATATATACACACACACACACACACACACACACACACAGAATGTTTTATTGCAGCTTTTGCATCTATCTTTAACCAGGATGCTGCTTTTTCAGCATAACTTTATTTGTCTATCCAGTTCTGCCTTTTTGAGAATCCAGTCTTGAACAATCTTCAGTTTTCATTAACACTTTCCATTTAAATATATGTTCCCAATCAGATATGCCAACAATTGATTTAAGCTTTGGAAAATTAGCACTGGTATCAGATCATTTTTAGGTCAGCAATTAACATTTCCTTGGCCATCAGAATGAGGTCCAATATTAAGTTACCCCACAGTGGGTGCAGGGATTTCTGTGTTAAGAAATTATTATTTATTATGTGTAGAAATTCTAAGGAAGTTTTGTTACTGGCTGCAGTAATGCATAGTCATATTGGTTAAATGAAACTACTCACACAAGTTCTACTCAAATTATGGGTTACAGACCAAGGTCCTAGAGAGTTAGAACATGTATTGTTTAATGCTAAAGATTTAAACGGTTGAAGGGGGGTGTTTATAATGAGGTTTAACCATGAAAATACTGTCCATAGCCATAAATGATCATTTACACATAAAAATATGTCTTTATGGCACATGATGAATTTGGATTACAATAAGAGGAATCAAGTATCAGAGGGGTAGCCGTGTTAGTCTGGATCTGTAAAAGCAGCAAAGAATCCTGTGGCACCTTATAGACTAACAGACGTTTTGCAGCATGAGCTTTCGTGGGTGAATACCCACTTCTTCGGATGCAAGACATAATAAGAGGAATGCTTACAAACCCCTCAAATATTTTGGATGCATATGTTCCATACTTAGCTCCTGTTGAGTAGTTCTATGTTTCTCCAAGACCACAGCTAATTCTAGTCCTAACTTTTTGTTTCTTCATCAAGTTTTCTAATATCCTGAGACTAGTGTTTGATTTTCTCAGTCAACTCAAATTCATTCTTCAGTTTCTCCAAAACTTTCTACCTGCAAAGTACAGTAGAAATGCGGAGTTAAGAACACCTCGGAAATGAAGGTTGTTTGTAACTCTGAAATGTTCTTAACTCTGAACAAAACGTTGTTTGTTCTTTCAAGGGTTTACAACTGAACATTGCCTTAATGCGGCTTTGAAACTTTACTCTGAAGAAGCAAATTGCTGCTTTTAACCATGTTAATTTAAATGAAACAGGCACAAGTTTCCTTACCTTGTCAAATCTTTCTTTTTTAAACTGTTCCTTTGTTTTTTTTAGTGGTTTATGTTTAACACAGTACTATACTGTATTTGCTTTTTTTTGGCGGCGGGGCGGGGGTCTCTGCTGCTGCTGGATTTCATACTTCTGGTTCAAAATGAGGTGTCAGATTGACCAGTCAGTTCGTAACTCTGGTGTTTGTAACTCTGAGGTTCTACTGTAACTAGACATTGACCAGAAGGATACACTGGTTTTTTATTGCCTCATTAATCTGATCTTCATATTTTAAGCAAGTAAAATAAGAGAAAAGAGCTAACGTATAAAAATGTCCCTTCACAGAAACATCTTTCGAATCTTCTCTTTCTCAGAAAAGGGCTGGGGAAAAAATGTATTTCTCAAATTACCCTGAAAGAAAAATATCATTGTTGGGTAATGGTGCCCAGGTTTCTGAAAAAAGGAGAGACGAAAAAACAACTAAATACTGAGTATGAATGAATTCATAGAATCATAGAATCTCAGGGTTGGAAGGGACCTCAGGAGGTCATCTAGTCCAACCCCCTGTTCAAAGCAGGACCAAACCCAACTAAATCATCCCAGCCAGGGCTTTGTCAAGCCTGACCTTAAAAACCTCTAAGGAAGGAGATTCCACCACCTCCCTAGGTAACCCATTCCAGTTCTTCACCACCCTACTAGTGAAAAAGTTTTTCCTAGTGTCCAACCTAAACCTCCCCCTTTGCAACTTGAGACCATTACTCCTTGTTCTGTCATCTTCTACCACTGAGAACAGTCTAGATCCATCCTCTTTGGAACCCACTTTCAGGTAGTTGAAAGCAGCTATCAAATCCCCCCTCATTCTTCTCTTCTGCAGGCTAAACAATCCCAGTTCCCTCAGCCTCTCCTCATAAGTCATGTGCTCCAGCCCGCTAATCATTTTTGTTGCCCTCCGCTGGACTCTCTCCAATTTATCCACATCCTTCTTGTAGTGTGGGGCCCAAAACTGGACACAGTGCTCCAAATGAGGCCTCACCAGTGCTGAATAGAGGGGAATGATCACATCCCTCGATCTGCTGGAATTCCTACGCTAATGGAGACTGGTGCCATTTGAAAGTGCCAGGGTTCAAAGTGAACCACATTATACTGTTTCAACCATGTTTGAAATCTAGTATATTTTTACCATGTTATAATAAACCCTTAAAGACATACATGATAGGACTGAGCCCAGCCCAAATGATAAAATAGTCTGACAGGCATGTACCATAAAGATATATACCTCCAAAGAAAGAACACATGACAAAAGTTTATCCACAAATGCCTTTCATCTTACCTTAGTAATTAACAAAACAGGGATCTCAATGAATCCATAGGACCTACCAACACTTTTCCTCGCTCCACTGTGTCCTCTTCTCCTATATTACTCTGCCTTCTCCAACCCTCCATGCTCCACTTTCCAGCTCAGCAAAACAGCAAAGTCAAAGTTTAAAAACAAAACAAAACAAAAAAAAAACCTCTGAAGGATGGCACTGTTAGGCCTTCTTAATTTCACTTCACTGCCACCCACCCTACTTCTTGGTATGAGAGGGAAGAGTAAAATGATCAAACTCCAGCATACTAACAAGCTTCTTACTTTCATTTGCTCCACTCAAATGGTGCATAGATAGAGAGTGAAAGAGCAGAGAATGGATGAAGCCTAACCACCTACATCACTAGTGTCAGAAATAAGCAGAGGAAAATAAAGAGGGACATAACCAGAATACAAATGTAGATAAAGCCCAGGGACAAAGAAGTGATGAGGACAGGTACGAATGGAGAAGAGGAAAAGCAGCCTGGGGGCAAGAGAAGAATGAATTAAGATGAAAAGTAAGCTCAGCCAGTGAGCAAGAGGCTGAGGGGAAGAGAAAGAGCCAGAGAGAAAGAGTAACAAAGAACAGACACAGAAATGAGCATAAGAAGGAAAAAATGAATAGGGAATGGGAAAGGAACAAAAGAAAGGACAGGAAAGTGAAGCGACAGAAAAGACTGGAAGAAAAAAGCAAAACGAGAGAAGTCTAAACAAAGAGTTAGAAAAGTAAAAAAAGGAGACAAGCAGGCAGAAAAGTGGGAATTAGTCAATGATAATTATGGTGATCTTTGCTCTGGGTGTCTTAGAGATTGTTTTAGGGGATGGGGAAAAAACAGATATTGCAGATAAGAAAGAAAGACCGGAGGAGCACACAGAATTCATGTGATGAGGGCAACTATAAAGTGGAGAAGCATACAGTATGTATGGTAGAGGAAAGCACAAACTGTTGGATTCATTTTTCAGAAAGACAAAAGGAGACATTTTCCTGGGAACACTATTAGTTTAGTGAAAATGGTTACGTGCCTGTACTGTAACTGTTGTGCTTCAAGGTGCAGGTGAAGATGTATCTTCCACTCAGATGTCCGTGTGCCCAGCACTCTGAAGCTGGAGAAATTTGATTATCAGTACTTGTCAGGCAGGTACTTGCACCCTTGGGCCCCTTGTGTCACTTCCCATGGCAGTAACTCATGAGAAAACCCCCTTAAAGGGAATGTGGTACGGAGAGAAATTGGATGGCATAACCTGATACTGTCAGGCCACTATCAGAAGACGGAATACTGGGCTAGATGGACCTTTGGTCTGACCCAGTATGGCCATTCTTATGTTCTTATGATCCCCCAGTGCTTAGAACATGTTTTTCCATGATTATTGTTTCCCAAGCACCACAGAAGTGAAGCAGCCTGTCCCTGAACAGCAGCAATATGGTCAGGAAGTTCTCAACTGGAATGGTGCTCTTGATATGCAAGTTAAATTGGTTGCTTGCCTGAAGCTGGCAGAGGATGGGTTGCCTAGTTAAAATTGGACCCAGAAAGCCTTCTCCTCTGTGATTTATGCCCCTTGTTGGTGGTGTTTTGCTACCTAGCAGGGTGGAGCAACTGCCAGAAATATTGCTGCGAGTAGTTTTGCTGTTGTTGCTGACCCCCATAATGACATCTCTTTATAGGTGGGGCATAAACCCCCAATGAAGGCAAAATAATAGAAGAGCCCCTAATAAAAAATGTAGTATGATCGGTTTTCTCAGAAAACAGAAACCAACCAATCAAAAGGTAAGGCCTCTATGCTCTGTTGAACCCCAGGAGCTATGCTGGAGTTCAGCAACCACAGGGTCTTTCCTATTGTTACAGTTGAGGTCATAAGTCTGGAAGAAGTGTCCGACATGGCCAGTGCTGATTGCAACAATGTCTTGGTAATCAGAAGACCTTCTGCAATGAATCCCTTAAACTCTTCCCTGGAAGATTCTGTGAACTTATCAGTAAATTTGGACATAGCCTCCCAATTTACAAAGTAATATTTAGATAATCATAGACTTATAGGACTGAGAGGGAACTTGAGAGGTCTTCTAGTCCAGTCCACTGCACTCAAGGCAGGACTAAGTATAATCTGGACCATCCTTGACAGGTGACTGTTTAACCTGCTCTTAAAAACCACCAATGACAGAGGTTCCACAACATCCCTAGGCAATTTATTCCAGTGGTTAACTACCCTGCAGTTAGGAAGTTTTATGTAATGTCCAACCTAAACCTCCCTTGCTGCCCATTGCTTCTTGTCTTATCCTCAGAGGTTAACAACCTCTTGTAACAACCTTTTAAGTGTTTGAAAACTGTTACCATGTCCCCCCCCCCTCAGTTTTTTCTTCTCCAAACTAAAAAACCTCAATTTTTTCAATTTTTCTTCATACGTTATGCTTTCTAGACTTTAATCATTTTTGTTGCTTTCCTCTGGACTTTCTCCAATATATTCACATCTTTTCTGAAATCGGGTGCCCAGAACTGGACACAATTCTCCAGTTGAGATCATCTCAGCACAGAGTATAGAGGAAGAATTACTTCTTCTGTCTTGCTTATAACACTCCTGCAAATACATCTCAGAATGATGTTTGTTTTTTTTGCAACAGTATTACACTGTTGTTTTATATTAAGTTTATGATGCACTTTGATCCCCAGATCTTTTTTTCTAGTGCACCTTCCTAGGCAGTCATTTCCCATTTTAATATGTGCACAGTTGATTGTTCCTTCCTAAATGGAGTACTTTGCATTTGTCCTTATTGAATTTCATCCTATTGACTTCAGATAATTTCCCCAGTTTGTCTAGATAATTTTTAATTTTAATCCTATCATCCAAATCACTTGCAATACCTCCCAGCTTGGTATCATCTGCAAACTAAGTGTACTCATTATGTCATTTTCTAAATCATTGATGAAGATACTGACCAGAACCAGACCTACGATAGATCCCTGTAGGACCCCACTTAATATACCCTTCTAACTTGACTGTGAACCACTGATAACTACTCTCTAGGGATGGTTTTCCAATCAGTTATGCACCCACCTTATAGTAGCTCCATCTAGATTGTATTTCCTAGTCTGTTAATGACAAGGTCTTGTGAGATAGTATCAGAAGCCTTACTAAAGTCAAGATATACCATATCTACTGTTTTCCCCTATCCACGTGGCTTGTTACCCTGTCAAAACTATTTGGTTGGTTGGACATGATTTGCTCTTGACAAATCCATGCTGACTGCTACTAGACCCAAATAATAGTGCCTAAGATTCACAATGAGCATTTATAATGATGTGGTTGTATACATTGTCTTCCCATCAAATCTTTCCCTCAGACTCTTTATCTTTAGGCACAGATTTATAACTCCCCTGCTGTAGGCTCTTGTCTGCCACTGTCACAAGTGAGTCAGGGGCTGGATAGGAGTAGATGCACTCCAAATATGACATAGGGGCTAATGTGTTTTATCAGTACGCTTCACTGTTGTCAGTAAGGAAGCTGGGGTATACCACAAAGTCTTTGTGTGTTCCAAAAGTGCTTCATTTGTATTGAAAGCTATCTGCCATGGAGCTGAGGACTAGATAATGTCCACCAACTTATGGGTATTCTCTTGAACAAACTAAGCCATTCACCTCACAAAATCTTGATATGACTTAAAATCCTCAGGCACAGGAGAGGAGGAATCTGGCACCATGTAATCATCCAGTGAGGAAGAAAAGGAAGAGAGCGGCACCAATGGTATCTCCTGCATTAACACTTGCTCCTGTAACAATGGTTCAGGATGAATTAGCTCAGAGAGAGTTACCTCCGTTTGTATCTGCAGCATAGGCGGGTCAAGAGATGAGACCACCAAGAGGATCAGTGACCTCATGATGGACTGAGACAAGGATTTGGACCTTGCAGATCAACGAACATCCCAAGAGTTTCAAGAAGGCCACTGAAGATAAGGATATGGCATTGATGGCCAATAGAATCAGGGCCAAGAACACATGTCCCTACTGCAGGAGCAATGCTGATCCTGTTACCCAGGGTGATTCTCAGGAGATCTTGGCAACTTTAGAAAACTGTGCCTTGAAGGCAAGGGAAAGGAGAAAGGTATCCCTAAGCTCAATGTTGAGGAACTTTCCAAGTAGTTTGCTCGCAACAGAGGAGCCTCTCTAGAAGGAGCCAGGAAACATCCAGCCTCCTCAAAGGGCAGTACACAGGTTGCATCTGTACTTATGATGGTAAATTAGCTGATGTCTTGAGTACTGATAGGTGTATCACACTCACATTCAACACTGGAATAAACATCGCTACGGAAGTCAAGGCCAGTACCAATAGTGTAGATGCAGTCTGCACTGAAATTATCATTGGTATCAAAGAGAGTATCTGTGCTGATGAGCCCTTCAGTACTCAGAAGGAAGCTGATCTCAACTATGCACCTTGAGTGGTGCAGAAGATGGTGCTGACAATAGTGACATGTTTGCAAACTGTCCAAGCTGAAAACATAGAAGAAGCCACTGCTGCTGAATGCTCTTGCATTAATGGAGAGTCAGGAACAGAAAGGCAGAGCAAGTCTGATGCTGCCTGATACACCAATAGCATGGAAATAGTTGGTGCCAAAACTGATGTCACCAGTACTGGACTCAGCAGATGCCCATGAACAGTACTGGAGGCAATGGTATGGTGTCCAGTTGATCAAGTCCCAGTACCAGAAAGTGGATAGATGTTCCAGGTCTATCCAGTGGACTAGAGGAATCACAGTGCCAGTTTGGATTCCTCTTAGAAATGGAGAAGGAATATCTCTGATCCATTCTGGGAATCCTTTTCCTCAGAGGAATGAGAACAATTTGTCTTTCTCTTGGAAGAGGAATCATAATCTGTGGGGAAATGGTCTGTGCCAGCTCCAAAGCCCTCTGAGGAGCTGGACAATCCGCAGATGTCCCCAGTGCTGAAGCAGGCCTCACTGTCTGCTCCTCAAGGTATTTTTGAACAACTTGCAGATGGAGCACTTTTCTTTACTGTGTCCTTTCCCAAGGCACAATAAACACTGAGTGTGGGAGCTCTCTATTAGGGATAGCCACCCTACATGATGAGCAGTGTGTTAAAACCTGCTGAAGGCATCACATAGGCTAAATCCTACTTAACTGTTATTGTTCGTCCTTCAAGTTTGAAGATAACCATGACATCGCTGATTGATTTGGTTTCTGTGAACATGAGTGGCTGATCAGGCCTATTTGAGCTTTGAACTGTCTGTGGCACACTGAACAAGAGATGCTGCTCTGGGTTATTTGATTAAGAGCAGACACGATGCTGTTGCGAGATTTACACAGCTGGCACTTCTGCTCTGCCTCAGCAATTCCCCTCTGTTCATAGACCATAGCTCCAGTGTTGATGAGACTTCGTCAGGTAGAACAATCATGAGCGAGATCGTCCCAAAACTTTGGGTCTATGTTAAAATGCCTCAAGGATAGCTTGAGGGAGTCCTTGAAACGTTTCTTGTGGCCTCCCTGAGAGCACATTCCCTCCCTTAGCTCATCATAAAAGATCTACTTTGGCAGTCATTCATCTGACATTCTGGTGACATGGCCTGTCCAGCTCATCTGTGATTTCATCAACAGAGTATAGCTGCTGGGAGAGCCTGCCCGTATGAGAACCTCAGTATCTGGAACTTTGTCTTGCCTTCTTGTCCTCATCTGTTCCTCAGATAGCCCATGTGAAAGTGATTCAGCTTCATAATAAGGCATCTGTACACTGTCCAGGTTTTGCAGGCATACATCAGAGTTGGCAACATGATGGCTTTGTAGTTTTGTTTGTTGACTAATGCCTCTGCACTCCCACACATTTGCACGGAGTCTGCTAAAGACCACACTTGCTTTGGGAATTCTGGCATTGGTTTAATCATTGATGTGAACTGCACGTGACAGTATACTGACAAGGTAGATGAACAACAGTAAGTACAACAGTACTTAACTAACTACTGCTAATTAACTAAATCCTAAGGGTATTACTATAACTAACAATATACACAAAGAACAGTGACAGAAAAATGTGAGTAAAATACCAGACAGAATGATCTGACTCAAGCCATAGGTGGTCAGAAAGAACTGATAGGGGTCAGGGCAGCAGTGCCTTTGAATAATCAAGGTGGGGCTACAAGGGGCCAAAGGGTGCAAGCCTCATTCCACTGGGTACTGCATAGCAAAGTACTCCAGCTTCGGTGCACGCACAGCTGAGTGGAATAGATGTCTGCACCCACTTGAAGAAGAATCAAAGTATATGATGCATACACCTAAATTCAGCCATTACACTATTCCTGAGCTCAAGAAAATGGTCATGCAGTTTTCAGGGTCCATTCAAAGTGCATGTGTGTTCCTTCTATGACTTTGGCACTAGAACCATTGCCTTTTCCAGCCTCTGCTCCTGAAAGGAAACACTTATACCATGTCATTCCTTCTATTCTTGTAGAAAGGGTAAAGGGACACCATTCCACACATCCTTTGTCTCTGAGAGATGACATTCTTCAAACATATGTGCATACATATTATCATTTACTTTAAATGGGGACTGAATACCCACATGCACATAATAAGCACCTTCACAGAGCACTAATACCCAACTCCAGAAAGTTTGGTGCAATCCCAGTGAAGCTAGAATGAAGGCTCATAGAAAAGCAGAGTTTCCAGTGCTTCCATTGTGTCCAGAATGTGTGCACCTCTAAGGAAGTATCAGTGTTCAGCTCAGAAGTGCAGGTGTGGTAGCACAGCAATTCTAACTCAAGTACTAATACCAGAGCTTAACAAGCTATCTGGGTATCAATACACAAGGGGTTGACTGCCTCTTCCCTTCCCTTCCCTTTCCTCCTGTACATACATTGAGGGGAAGAGTTATAAGAAAGGTTGTTAGAGAGACAGATGGGAAGGGAAGACTGTGGGGAGGCAGTTGTTCCCTTATGTTGCGCTGATCTCAAATTTGGGAAGTTTTTGTTTACTCATCTTTCTGCTTATGTTACTGTGTCCTCATTTGTATTTATAAAGATTTTCTCCTGCTGAGCAGATCTTACTGCCATTTGCTGTCTTTTGTTCTGCCCCATCATCCCACTAGTTTGCACAGAACTACTATGAAAATAGTTCCTTTTGCAATTCCATATCAATCTCACATTGTGTAGAACAAATGAGATAATTACTTATCCGTGTATTTTTGGCTGAAGACATAAATCAATGCAGATTCTCACTCTTGAGTTTGTGCAGCTGTGTTTGAGCTCATGGTTCTTAGCCCCTGTACTCAGCAAGGGTTTCTTGTGCTACCCCTGCTGAGGTCCATGCTCAACTCCTTTTGCAGTGGAGGCAGAGATAGTGTGATAATTGTCAATTTAAAAATAAATGAACTGGAAGTTACAGAATCCTCACAGTCAAGGGGAGGAGGGTCTAAAAGTGGCTAGCTACAAAAATGCATATTATAAAAAACAACAATTACAGGTAAGTAAGATTTTCTTCAAAAAGAAACCATATCAGCAGATTCCTACTCTGGGAAATAAAAACGCCACACATGTCTCTATTTAAAGGCAAAACAAAAAACAAACAAACAAACAAAACCTATACAGACAATGTATAATAATTACCAGAGTTAACATACCTTGAACTACAAGAATGGTTTTTGTGGTACGAGGAGGTATTCCATCTAAGTGGGTGTGTTTGTCAATTCAAAGAAAACAGAGACAAGCTACAAATAAATATATTTCTATCCCGCGGCCACTGGGGTGGATTACCCTGATAGGCCATGTGCCAAAAGTTGCTGACCTCTGGACTAGATGATCAAATCTTAAAATCTGTGACTTTATGTATCTATGAAAACTATGTAATTGCATATGTAAAAGGTTTGTGCAAAAATGGCCACATATGATCTTTTAGTGCTTGTGCCCCACAATAAAACCTATTTACTACCTTCATCTGTTCAAGTATGTGTTGGAAACAATATCCCTACATGTTTATTTGGCAGCTGTTTCAGGCGTTTATGAACATGCTGAAAGTAGACAGTTTCTCTGAAATCACTTGTCATCAGTTTCATATGAGGGGTTTTGTCTGAAACTTCCCATTGATAAATATGAATATGAATGTAAATACAGTATATTATAAATAACTGTTGCAAATTTAAATATCAATCATGCATAAAGACTTTTAATTATTTAATAAAGAAGTTTTCAGATTTTTACATAGATTTTATGAAACACCTCATCTAAAAAGTGAGTAGGCCTAACAAGGTGAACATTGTCAGTGGGGAACATTGAGTGAATGGGCACGTCACATGGTCTAAGTGTAGCGCATTTCCACTTCCCTCTGCCAAGAGTTTTCTGAAAAAAAAGAAAAAGAAACAGAAAAAGAAAAAGGAAAATCAAGTACACACTTATGTTTCAACTTTTTATATAAAAATATTTGTTATATAAAACTTTCTTCCTTCTATATTTTTTCTGTGTTCCTCTCTCTTTTCCCCAATATCCTGCATTTATATTTTTTTCTGATACTATTTTCCCTGATTGCTTCTACCCCGTTACTATGCCCTACCCCTTAGAAATCTATTTAAAACATATGGAGAAGTTCACATTTCTGTTGGTGCCTCTGTCTCTGTCTACAGGCTCAACAAAACAACAGTGCACTGATTTATCTACACCCTTTATAGAAAGATGTTACAGCAGAGTTTAAACTGTGTTTAAGCAGAGAGAGACATCGGGAAAAAATTTGGTCATACTGTTAACTTCAGTGATGCTGTTTTGCAAGAGGTGTACATAGAACACACAGCTTTTTTGTTCTGTGTTTGTACAATGTCCTGAGAACCTAGGAGTCTCGGTCCATAACTGGAGTTCCTAGGCTGCACTACAATTTAAATAATAACAATAGAACCATACATAGGTAGATTAGAGCAATTCCTGGATGCATCCAACATAGTATCTGTTATTTATTCATCATGTTGTAGACCTGTCTCATTGTTTTCAAAACAAATACTTCCTTCTGTGTTTCATTTCTATCTCACAGGCCTCCTCGTACTGGCCTTCAAAATCCATTCTCAGATTTTTAACTATTAAAAAGATATTACTATCATCAGTGCTGTTTTGTTGCAGGTTCTTTAATGCAGTATAGTTCATACACATCTGTCCTAAATAACTGAGTCTTCTCTCCAGCTTGACACTCTACACTCTAAATTTTGTCTGAATATTCAAAATCCCAACCTGCCTCAAGTAAACAACACATTTCTGATTTCCTTCCACCACAGATTATGTCACCAAAGTTGTGGTCACCATGAAATAATTAACAGGGCTAGCCTCTCGCTCTCTCATAATTGAACATTCAACCATAAATGAATAGGTCTAATAACATAATAGTATAGTCAATCTGTCACCTTTAAAGTCAAGATTTTTATAGATATCTGTTGTCTCCATTTTCACAACTCCCTCTTGCATTTGGGTCTCTTGCTAGGGTAATGAGATGCTTTATCGTGAGGTTCTACACAATTCTGTCAAAATAATCTAAGAAAGTGCATAATTTCAAATCACTGTTTAAAGCATAGACACTAGCAACTGCAAATGTGTTTCTCTAAACTGGGAATGTAATATAGAATTAAATGCAAATGAATACATTAATGCAATATTATGGCTGAGATTCAACACAAACAAATGTCATTAAATTCAAAATTATGGTTCCCACAGCAACCATAACTCTCCTACTTTACACTTACTGTATGTATTGTTTTGTATTCCTATATCATACACAGTATAGTGTTAACTTTAATGCCTTTTCTGTGTATTTGCAATGTGACTGAATGATACCTGCGGTGGGACCAAAATGGAGTTTCCTTATTTTTGTTTAAGTTAAATCTCAAATATAATGTGCATTTACATATATTTTCTGCATTTAATTTCCTTATTTTATTTTTTTAAGGAAAAAAGCAGTGCATTTATTTGAATAGATTTCACATGAATAAGTCTAACTGCAGAGTCACTGCTTTGTCAGATATATTTGGAGGTACAATCAAACTCACAAATGTATTTAGATAAATTTTCTATCATCATATTGCAGCTTAACTTCAAATTTTGCATGCGTTGGTTCTGTAAGCACCACCCTCGGTAGGGGGTTGCACATTTCATAGCTTCTGTTGGCCAAGCTTATTACATCCCGCCCTACAAACGCCATTTGTGCCACTTCCCATCACCCTCTATTTCACGGATTCCCTGAAACTCCCCTCAATCTTCTCCTTGCTGGGGGTTGTGTGCCCCTCCACATCCAAGGTCCTCTGTTTACCCCACTCCCATCCTATGGCAGAGGCTGTGTGAATACCCTGTTTCCCATTTGCTCCCCCCTAGATATTTGTCTTTGTTTCTGGGACATAAGTAATTTAGGGTGTCAACATGTTAAGCTCTAGTGGGAAGATGATCAGAGATAAAGTGGAGTATTGTTATACTAGAAGATACTAACAGATGCCATCAAACTGTAGACAATTGCAGAGGTGCTTGAAGCTGTTCCATGGTCAATAAACAGCATGGGCCTCATGCATTCTCCATTTTCCCCCTTTTGGTTTTCTGATTGTCCCCAAAGCCAATAAGATTCTGGCCACTGATTCTTACAACATTTCCTGAAATGTTGGAATTGATTTGATGCAGTATTCAAAAGTTATCAATTTACATACAGACATACATACAAAGAAATGCTGGCATGTTAAATTTAAGACCTTCATAAGCGTGGCCAACAATTCATGCCTTTCTTTAAAACTAGAGAATAGAGGTGTTAGCAGCACAAATGCAAGGCCTGCTGGGCCTCTTCTTATGCCACCTTAACCTACATATAAGACAGAATCAGAATCAGCAGGAGACCAAACCCCCATTGTGAATTTGTACAGGTTCATTAAAATGTAAATTTTTTGAACTGCATGCTCAGATAAGTATGGTATGGAGACAATGAGGAATTCCTGGAATATCTCAAGTGGTCCTTTTTAACCAGGCTACACTGTATAGTCCATACAGTTCTCTAGATATACACTTAAATAAATATTTTCACAAAAGTGAGACTATCTATAGTATAGAATAGATTCTAGAATAGATTTAGCACTCTCTTAACTAGATTGATGGGGGCTAGATAAAGAAAGAGACAGCAGATTTATATGAACAGAAGACATAACTTTTGTAAGAGCTAGATTCTAAAATATGGGCCTTCACCCCCAAAAGAAAGAGTAGGTCCACTAATCTTACTCAGAACTGAAGGCAAAACAAATCTTTTTGACACACACAAAATATATCCATTTACACAGTCACACAGATATAAACTAATAAAGTCATTTACACTGAAAGGAAAAGAAAGAGATGGTTTTAGCCTCACACAATGCACTGTCAACCTGTGGAACTCTTTGCCAGCGGATGTTGTGAAGGCCAAGAGTATAACAGGGTTAAAAAAAGAACTAGATAAATTCATGGAGGATAGGTCCATCAATGGCTATTAGCCAGAATGGGGAGGAATGGTGTCCCTAGCCTCTGCTTGCCAGAAGCTGGGAATGGGTGACGGCATGGATCACTTGATGATTACCTATTCTGTTCATTACCTCTGGGGCACCTGGAATTGGCCATTGTCGGAAGACAGGATACTGTGCTAGATGGACCTTTGGTCTGACTCAGTATGGCCATTCTTATGTTCTTATACCTATTTTTAAATATTTGGAAATTGTTATGATATTGCATTGATAGAGGGTATATAAATACCTAAACAGACAGACAGAGAACTTGCTGCAACCATTAATATTCAGAGTCAATATCTTTCTGTGGTGTTTAGTAGTATACACTGGGGGAGTTCCTATACAATTCCTAGTCCCTTTTTCGACTTCAGTGGGAGTTAGAATTGCCCCTAAATTAGGAAAGGTTTTCAGAAAAGTATAAGTGAAAAGCATTCTGTAAGTTCTTTTATGTGACCAAAATGTTTGGATATGGAGGCAAACCCAGAAAATTCTTGCCACTACCAGCAGAAGTAGGGGCTATTTGGTTATATCAGTGACTTTGACGGTAGAAGTGTTTAATTACTTTCCAATGAGATTCTTTCATAATTAGAAGGTATGCACATTGAAGGACATCTGCCCTGGAATTTTCCTCTAAGATTCTCTGAAAATTTGTTTTCTATTTTTCTTTTACATGTCATGACTTATCTATTTCAATGGTATCCAGGGAAACACACAGCAGTAGTTCCCAAACTGTGGTTATTCATGATTTACATGAGTGTGAGATGAGAATCACGTCTGTTGTCTTTGTCATATACAACCAGGATACTAAAGGTAACAAGTGTGTTACATCCACCCAGTGCTGTAAGGTATCAATAGCCAACATAAAACAAAATAGAGGATATCTAATTTTGAACAGAAAAGCAAGGCAAATTTTCCAAATAGGCATGTTCTGAGACCTTATTGTCAACCATGGGTTACCCAATTTAAAATTCTCTGCATTGTTTTAATAATTCTGTTATGTATAGTTTTCCAAATCTAATAAAGTTGCCTCCACTTTATTTCAAATTGTGGCCTCCGGCAGACTTCAAGACAAAGTTTGCATAAGCAATAGATGAGTTATTATGATTTAGATAAATAATTATCTTCGTAATGAAACATGCTTAACTTTCAATGCTAAAAGATCAGTGATACTTCCTCTAAATTTATATTATTATATTGTATATTCTAACATTTTCTGTGATTAAACACAATCAATGACCACTTCTCCTTATATATGCTCACATTTCAGGAGTAGATGATTCCTATCCTATTATTATACTACATCCCAAGTTTCTTTTAAGAAATTAAAAGATTAAAGTCTGCTGGAATGTTTGCAAGTATTCATGGTTGTCTTTTTCTTTTATCTTCTGTATATCTAAAATCTCCAATAAAATTTAAATTAGCAACAGGATCACTTCATCATAACATGCAGAATATTGGTTTTGAACTTGTAACTTTGGTTTTTTTGGGTTTTTTTGGCAGAGTCCCGAGTTTCCTTGCTTTGTGGTGCATCTCGGAGGGAAAAAAGATTTGAAAAGAGGAAAAGAAAAAACAATTACAACTTGCCAGCAAAAAATGTCAAATAAATAGTTACAAGCAAAACTAATTACATTCTGATTCCAGTGCTTAAATAATTGAGGACTAAATCCTGTATTTCTTACCCATGCAAAACCACCACTGGAATCAAAGGATGTATGAAGTAAAGAGTAAAACTAAATAAGCGTCTCTGAACCTGCGAAGACATCCACACAGACTTAAAGGTTCACCCATATGGAATCCCACTGAAATCAATGAATGTCCACACTGGAGGACATTACACCCATTTGGATCTCATGGGGACGAAGGTAAATAAATCTCAGGATTTGGCCTTTACAAAATAAATATAACTTTAAAATTGGTGTAACTCCTGGAATTACACCAGCATAAAATGAGAATAACAGGAAATCAATCCCATAGCATTTGGAGTGTACAGCAGAGCTTTGCAGATAGCCAATTTTGCTATAAAAGTAATGACATGAGAGCTCATGTAAAAATGTCATTTGAACAAGAACTTAAATACACATAAAACTATACAGAGACTATAACATATACAATAATGATGATGCAAATATATGAAATACTGTATATATTTAAATAGATACTGTATTTTTACGTAATTTGGTTCATGTAAATGAGATATTAACCTCAATGAACATTAGCAATGAATGAGTCATTCAGGAGACTCAAACATAAATGTACCTTGTGTTGTATGAAAGGTTTCAATTTTGCCATTTTCTAAACACAGAAAAATGTATCCCTCCAATTCAGAATATTGAATGTCTTATGGAAAGTGAGAGGTCATTTGTAACTGTCCAAAGGATTGATGGAGTTGAGATACCTCCTTGACCTTCACCCTGCACTCATAAAGAACAGTCTCAGATGACAGAGCATCAGGCAAGTTTTCAGAAAATGTCTTTTCTTATTTTATATTGCTTGGCAGGCATGTTACCTGATATTTTTCATAATTGTATGTCAAGATTTAATTACTGCATGTCTTCCCTCATTAAAAGTAAATTGTCATCTAATACTTCTCAGCTATGTTTGTGATTTGCACTAATTCAAGCATTTCTGTCTGCTTTTTTCCATTGTTTTCCATCTCAGCTTCTGGAATAATTGCTTTGGAGGCCTACACAAACAATGTCAAGGTCAAATCTTACAAATACAAAAATTCTTTTCCAATTACTTATTGTCTGTTAAGGATTCACATTATAAAAACTGTCTTAGAGTATTTTTTCAATACTATAACTTTCACATAATGCAAGTTTACCCTAAAGCCTAAATTTAGGTATTAAAACACCAATTAAACTTCCACAAGAGCAGTGAAATATGCAGCATATTGTATATTAATCCTTATATTTTCAGTCTTGTAATAAATGATTGGGAAAATGTATACAATATGCATTATTAACCATATGTTTGGAAAGTAAGAGAAAATTACTCCATGTTAATTCCTTTTGTTGTGGTCTTATATTTTCTCATCCTACCAACAGGGAGAGTCAAAGACATACAGCTTAATGATCCACTTGACAGGAAACAAAGAGGCACATATCCATCTATCAAGCCCTGAGCATAAGCTCCCAGCCTCCCTACTTCCTTGCAGAAAGAGAGAATGACAAATTGAGAAAGAAGCTACAAAGATATAAATTAGCATCCCTGTTGGTGGGGAGGCGAAAGGGATGTGTGATGGGAAAAAAGTACACTGTGACAAAAGGAATTACCAAGGACTACTTTTCCTTTATCAAAAGTATTTTTCTCTCATCCTGCCAAAAGCACAATGAAGGCCATATGGAAGAAGTACTAAGCACTGTGCAAAATAAGAAGACTGTCTTTATTACCATACTTGGAGGATCCAAGAAGAAAGGAGGCCCGTTCAAATGTAAAGGGATCCAGCCAACAGTGCCTTATGAACAAACCTAGAGACTACCACCTGCTACCTTACACACTTCAGAAAGGGAAGGTTGAGACCTCACAGCCCAGGAATTCATGGTCCCCCTAAGCAGGTCATACTTGTCCAAAGTTACTGTAATATTCCCCAATCTTAAAAAAAAATCCACTTTTTTTTGGTCTCAAAGTGTTCACTGGAGGGCATGTCCTCCTCCCTAAAGAGCTTGACGCCACTGCAGGCAGGTCAGTCAACTTGGATTTTGTAGCCATCTTGGCATTCCAGTTCTTAAGACAAACATGACAACACCTTGCTGTGGCTACCCTCAGTGAAATACTGGCTGCACTGAAGACAGTCACAGGAAGAGCTATGAAAGTTTTTTGTTTGTTTGTTCTGTTTTTGTTTTTGGAGATTATATGTACAGACCTCATGGTCTGCTTCCAACAGGAGAGTAAGCAAGGAGGATACTTTTTCAAATTAATCTGAAATATCCTGGTCATAAAGGCCAAATGCATCCTGATTCATAGGGTTATGTCCCTATTCAGTGCTATATTCAGATTTCCTGTACATGCACTCCAGTAGGACAATCACTAAATCTACAGTGAGAGTGGATTTGGACATAGACTCCATCTTAACATCTGTTATATGCTCCCATTCAACAGAGGTCATGTCTAAGATGGCTGAGTGTAATGAAAAGGCAACCTGATTTTTAGAGAAAGGGGGGAACTACGTGAAGACTGAGGGGAGGACCCTTAAAAGATATTTAGGTGCCTAACTCCCATTGAAATCCATGGGAGTTAAGGCTCTTAAATACCATTTGAAGTTCTGGGCCTGAGTCCTTAGGCAAGTCTCAGTTCTAAGGATGGAAAGGGTATGCAGGATGAAGGCCCCAAAAGCAAGGATATTGGGACCTCAGAGAATGGAATTGTGTCCAGAAGGGATGATTGTGATGGACTGCCTGGGAAGTGGGGTCATCATTCAAATCAGTGTCATCTAAAGAAATGTTATCATGCTCAGAGATCTAGAAGAATTTATAGGGGGAGGGTCAAAAGAGCTTGACGAGTCAGGTTTTTTGTAGGTGCTGAGATTGGGAAGTCAACCTTGGGGAAGCAGAGACCCCCAGGAGACAACATTGAACCCAGGGCTTACTTTAGAGTCTTCTCAAACTGAGACTGCTTACTGGTAAGCGGTGCCATTACACAATGTATCCTCGACTATCCTTATTGATAGGATGAGAGAAGAAAGGCACAGAACAAAGTGTAAATTGCTCAGAATGAACTAAAAGTGGCTAATGTTTCTATTATAGAACATTTAGCATGACATTGCCACTTCACTGAGAAAAAGAACAGGAAGTAAGAGCTGCTGGAGTATTTTAGATGGAAAGGAAAAGGACAGCTAGGACCCCAAAAGTAATGGAGAAGCAAGAGTCACTGATGTGATTTGGAAAAGAAGAGAGACAAGGCAGAACTGAAGAAGAGGTCTGTGTAGCTCAAAAGCTTGTCTCTTTCTCCAACAGAAGTTGATCCAATAAAAGATAACATTTCACCCACCTTGTGTCTCTAATATTCTGGGACCAACATGGCTATAACAACACAGCAAACAACACGGGAAAATAAGAAAATTATTCAATATCTGAAAAAGACTTTCATCTGTTTAAATTAATAATATATACATTCAGCATTAATAATGTAATCTAGAAAAACTATTTGGGTCCACTACACTCAACAGTCCAAACTGACAGCATCTGGCATTACTGAGTTGCTCTAATTTCCCTTTCAGAAGGAAAAAAATAAAGGATTAAGAAATGGGGCTTTTCTGTTTATCTTTTTCTATAAATATATGTTGTGCTTCAATTTATAAGAACTGGTAAAGGTATTTATCTTAAGTTACCTTACGTCACACACTATTTAGAATATGCAATCGCAAAGATAAACAAAATACAGCACACTCAGATTTTTTTTTCTTGGGGAGAAGGTATAAGGATGTCTAGTTTTCTTTCACTCATGAGATATGATTTTATACACTGGCCAAATGCTTTTATTTAAAGAACACTTGATTTTTTTTTTATTTTTTTTTTTTTGCCATCGGCAATGAAATCACAGTTAATAAGTTTCACAGACAGCAATAAAAGCCTTGAGAGAACTGTGTGCTATCTGTCAAACATGTAATTTTTAAGGTCTAATAATATATTTGTTTATATAGGTTATCAAAGTGCACTTCTTTCCCCGCAACAATATATATATATATAACTTTTTATGTAGGATATACATCTTCAAATATTATTGTACATGTGAAATATAATATGTAAATTTAAATATGAATATAAATTCTCCTATAAAGATAGGAGAATCTTTTTATAATATATATATACCAAAATACCAACAGTTAACTGTTTCTGGAATGTTAAAAGAAAATTGTTGGCAGAGGGTGCCATTGCTAAAAGACCCTAAAGATTTCCGACAGTATTTGGAACTGATCCAACTCGCATTAAAATCAGTGGAAGCCTTGGAAACTATCATATCACTTAATTCCTGGGGGAAAATAAACACTAATATAAATATGGGAAAGAGTGATGGAGTTTTAAGCTTTATTGGTCACATGCTTGGTGATTAAAGTACGTTGGATTGTGGGAAGAAAAAAAAATTTGGTACTCTCTGGTACATTTTTACTTTACATCTTCTATGTTCCTTTTTTAATATATATGTAAAAATATTGAGAATTTTGGAGGGGCATTTTTTGATATGGAGTTCGTATGAAACTGAAATATCAATAATTAGTTTTATAGTCCTTAAAAAAACTCTTACATTTGCATAAGCACTCTAAATAGATCCCTACAAACTGGAAACTCTATGAGTACATTTAAAAAGTTATTTTTTCAAGGTGAAATGTCTACACACCCTGTACTGCAAGAGTTTAGTTTAATAACAATATGTGGGGGAATGGCCTTCAGCTTTTGTAAAAATGCTAACAGTTATGAGTGTAAATCCCCACGCACTGAGACAAAATATTTTACACACAATACTTCTTAAGGTAAGTGTATCAAAACATGCCACTACAAATATAAATGTAACTGCTGTAAAGTGATAAAATAAAATATATGATTTTGAACTACTTCTCAATTCCATTTCCCCTACCCTCTACATTTTGTACACATCTCCATTGTAGTATATATTTGTACTATATATTTTTTGTTTTAAACAGTCTATGAACTCTTCCCTCTTTCTCTATTAACTTTATAAACAACATAGTAACAGGAGGCAATTTCAGGCATTTCCATGCACCAGTGTTTGAATGTTGGAATATGTTCACTGACAAAGTATAGTAATTCTGGGCTGGAGGGTTAATCTCCAAGTGTTAGAGGGTAGCTCAGTTTCCATGACCATTCCTCTTCAATAAAACTACCAGCCAGGGTGCTAATTAGAGACAATAGTTATTGTGGTGGCATTTTATGTTATGTGTACATCTATCTAGCAGAAACTAGATTGAGTTCATTGTTCTTTTCACATAAGTCACTTGTATCTACATGCAGTAGCAACATCAGACATTGCTATATACCAAAGCAGACGACTGGTTCATCATGCCCTGTATCCTGCCTCCATCACTGGCCTATGCCAATACTTCAGAGAAATGAAAAAGAGCCCCATAATGCTGTGGCCAATTGCTCAAAATTGTATATGTGAGGTTAAAAAAAATTGCTAACACCTGAAGCTCAGGCAATGTGTATCTGATGTATAAGAAACACAACAGTGTGAGAACATATATATATGTTGTGAGCAATAATGGATTGTAATGTAACATGGGAATCTTACACAATATAATTTAATCTTGTTTTTATGAACTAACTTTTTTAAACAATCTCTAATTAAAAAGTTGTTCAGATCTTAAATAGAACAGGAAGATCTGTGAGGATACACACACACTATCACATGGGGTCAATTTCATTTCACCCAAAAGGACCAATGTCAATCTACATGTTCTATTTCAACAGACCTTTTTCCATTTCTGGGAAAAATATGGACCAGATATAAAATGAATACCCTCCAGATAGTATTAAAATTAGGGTAGTCTAAAATAGCACAATTGGCATCCAATATAGGGTCAGAGTCCTTCCCCAGAAACTTCCCCCAAATGTAGAAATGTTTAGATTTGCTGTTCCTGTTTGGGCCAATCTCTAATGAAGACCAAACAGAATCGCATTAGAGATTGTTTTAAAAAGTCAGTTTATAAAAACAAGGATAAATTATATGGTGTGATACTCCAGTATCACATTACCATCCCTTTCTGCTCACAGTATTTGCAAACCCTAGAGCTTCATTAATGAATGTTAGCTATGTGCAGCTTTAAGATATATTTTTGCTATTTATGGTAACACAATTGTATAAATATGTAAAATAATAGTGTATTTGTCACTGTGGAAAGTTTAGGCCCTGAATATTATTAAAGCTTCTACAATGTTTATATATTTACGTGATTAAATTGTAATCAGTCAAACAGACAGTCAATATATTCGGTTACAATGTAGTTGTATTTTCTAAGCATTATCATAGAAAAGTAAAATGCATCCAAAGTTACTCACTTTAGCCATATCCAACTTTTTGTGTGTGCTCTGCAGCCCATGAATTGGAGCTAAGAAAGTCTACATTGTTTGAGATTTTTTTAATTTCCACTCATATAGTGTGACTGTGGGGAACTGTGATTTACAGAAATTCCCTTTATCTGTTTGGGAACATGTTGGACCGCAGCCATATGTGGGCTAATAGTTAGGGAAAATACCCCCAAGCTCTGCTGGAGAAACTTCCTCTCCACATAGAGTTGAGTATTAAAGTGTACTTGTATCCAAGAGGGTGTATACCCTGAGAACATGACTAGAGGGAATTTAAAGTTTAGACTTTCCTATTGCTGGTGTTGGTAGGAATGTTCCTGGAGGGCTAAGTCGTAACTCATCCAACCATAGCTAATTTACTGATTACAACCATCCTCAAATTTGTTGCACATCCTTTAATTTGCAAGGCATTTCATATATAATTTAATGTATATTGTACTTTGAAAAAGCATGATGGCCTTAAAACTGTTTCGCATGGAGATTGAGTTTTGACTTATCCCAGTATTTTTCCTTTAGGTGTGACCAACTGTCTCCTTTCTACTTCTTTGATACCCTGGGATCTCTAGTAATCTAGTACCTTACAGCTTTTTGGTGTCATACATTCTCTTCATACTTTTGATTTCAGTATATACCATGTATTATTAGCATATGTGTAAAAATAAGATACATTTGATTTCTCAAATAAAAGTAATTTCCTTAATGCCTGCTTCTGCACCCTCATTCAAGTTGGAACTACTCCCATGAGTACTCACTAACATGAATATTGACCCTTCCTGTTTGAAACTTTTATCTATTTCTTATTTTGAATGTTGTTAAGGAAGTTGTATAAGTAATGGCAAGTAAATTATGATGTTTGTAAAAAAATAACTGCTTGAAGAAAGTTTAGGGTAAAACCCAAATGATCTTATTGCATATGGGATACTGCCTGACATAAAATTGTCAGGATCTGAATAGCAAATCTTTTTACTTGAATGAGTTAATACTCTTAAAGCTTTTGTAACCCGTCTTTTTCTTAATCAGGTACATGACTCTCTGTAAACTTTCTTTGCTTTCAAAGGCAAACATAACTAATAATTTCTGTAAAGGTCTTGAGCCCTTCCAACATCTGTTTTTGGTTTACTATAAAAACTGTGTCTCTGATCTCATGTGTTGAACTACTGTATGTTTGCCACTGTCTATTTCCTGTGAAAAAATTCACTGAACAATAATAGCTTTTGTTCCTAACTTTCCAGCCACTAGCGCAGCTGAACAAATAACTTTCATGCTTTCATTTGAAATAATTTATTCCATGTATATGTTTATGCAGGGTCATTTGGGTTATTGGATGTTTCATCATTTAAAAATCAAATCTTAGAATTTCAAACTACTGAAACTGCAGTCTAATAGTTTCCTCATGTTTATAGTAATTCTCTTAACAGAATTTGCTTCCAAAGTATCTTCCAATCTTGTTTACCGCTTTGTGTGAATGGAAGCAGTTAAGAAACAAACGGCATTATGCAGAAAAATGTATAAGCCACAAATGTGTGTGTGTATATAGAGATCTATGTATGTAGATTAGATAGATAGATAGATAGATAGATTCAATAATAGGTTGCAGATACCAATGTTTATATTTCTATGTAATTATTGATAATTTTGTACATTAACTGAGATATTATTTATTTATACAATTTATAAGTCTAAATAGATAAATAAAATATTCACCAATTCCTTCCCTTTGCCAATTTAATATTAAAAAAAACAAATTATCATGACCTCCTATCTTTTTACCCGTATATAATTTGGTCCAGTGTCTGGAACATTACAGCTAGCATTACAAGGTAACAATTTATTTTCTTCTAGTAAACTACTGAACTCTCTAAAATCTATCATTGTCTAACCTCTTCTTTGCCCTTTTCCCACCTCATTCTTCTTGAGCTTAGTGCAGACTTCAACACAGTAGATCACTCCATCTTCTTGTGCCACTTCCATAGCCAGGTGGGGGTTTCTGGTTCCCAAATTCTACATCTACCTTACAAACCATTCTGTCTATAGTGATTGTCTCACACCAATGTCCTTGTCCTACAGGTTCAGATCTCAGGTAGTTGCTTTTTCTAACTCCCTCTAGGGCATCTTTCATTTTACTTTAATCTCAAATACCACTTTTATTCAGATATTATGAAACAGTACATACCTTTTCACATGTTTAATGACTCCTACTCATGTTGACCATAAATCTGCAGCTTTGTCTGAGCTTTCTTCAGATCAATGTTTCAGACGTGTTCATCTTGGCAAGAGGAGAATTCTCATACACAGTTATATCAAGTCTGTATTCCTCTAATCTTCCATTTGTTTCCACTATCCTTAATGTAGGCTTCATCCTTGAATCTGAATACTCCTTATCTCCCCAAATCTTTAAGCATCTCTGCTTTATCATTGTCTGTGTATTTCCCTCTCAGGATTCCACCTTTGATGAAATCCTGCTCTCACCTTCATTCCCTCTTGCCCTGATTATTTCACTATTGTTATGACCTCCCCAATATCCAGCTCTTCAGACTCCATCCTCTGTACTATGCTTTCACACTTGAAGCTGCACACTCATATCACCTTCATCTTCAAACACTTTCAAGGTCCACTTAAAAATATCCTTCATTTTAAAAAATCTCATTTGACTTGTTGCAGCTTTCCTCATAGATCTGTCTCCAATAGCTCATTGCATAATCTTCTCACCATATTGGTGCAAGTGCTCTCTCCCTCTGCCATCTGGAATTACCTTCCTGTATCTATCTACCTTTCTATCATATTTATAATGTCATATTTTACCCCTTGTTTATGCATCTTAAATTCTCACTCCCTCTGTTAATTGGTATAATGGCTGAATGCTTTATATATTTTAACCATAAAATATCGTTTCATAACTGTTTTCTGTAACATATTTACACAATGTGATAATTATTTGGTCAAAAAAAATCTTAACATACTATGTTCATGATTCAGCTAGGTACTTAGCATATGGATGGGACTTCTTGTGTATTTAAATTTAGGCACTTGCTTAAGTATCTTGCTGAATCATGAACATAGTATATTAAGTATGTGGAATCTTATACTGATTTTCTTTCTCTATAGTTTTATCCTTAAGATAAAAAATGAAAGGAAAATATTTTAAGAGACATGTTTTTCATTTTTTGTGTGTGTTTAAGTCAAATTTATTTAACTTACTAATATAGAAAAGCAGGTATTTTCTAATTTTTTTTTCACAATACAACCAGAGCTGCTTATAACATAAAAATCCTACAATACTTCCAAATCTACAATACTTCAAAATGTTACAGTGTTGTGATGTGTCAGCTATAAAAAAAAGAGATTCTCCACTTTAACTGATCCAGCAATTCTAAAGAAAACGTAGTGATTTCAAAATTAAAGAAAATATAAACCAATCATAAATAACTGATCAAACATTTAGTTGTTTGAATCAGAGATGTATGGATTTAGGAAGCAGTACTTTGAGGAAATATTTTTCTACAAATTTCAGCTGTGGTGAGCCTGAACCACTCTCTGCCTCATGGCATTCCTACCATCTGTACAAATTTTGGGAAGTACCACTTCACAACACTACCTCCAGTTTTCAGTACTCAGTTTATAACAAAAATATCAAGGCTTCTTTTATCAATGGGTTCAGAATATTGTTCTAGGAAGTTGTTACCTTATATGCAGCTGCTTTCTTCATATCTTTTAGAGCTTTACTTTCACTGGTTAGTATCTCCTGGGGTTTCAGAACTTGACCTTCAGGTTTTTTATTTTCTTCTTTTTCTTGGATTTTAATAATCCGACTTGTTCTGTTAATAAATTAACTTTTTCTTTACTGTTACTTAACTGTAATAAACAAACATAAATTGGAATTATTTTAGTCATTATCTTAAAGCACAATAGACAGATGGCATTTATAGGTTTTTCAGTGAATGCAAACAGTAGGTAGTACTGCAAGTACAAGCATATGGTACATTTTGTTCCACCTCATAATACAGAGTATATAATGGTTTTGGTGATGCACGCTGTGTATATAAAAGCATACAAAACAAAAATGTCAAAGTTCCATCCCTTAAAACTGACAAGTGAAGGAAAAGAGAGGCTTTTCCACTTCCTTATGATATATAAAGAAATCTTATATATCAGGAATAAGCAAAATTCTAACAATGGAATATGTCCAATACTAGATAAGGAAGAGAAAATGATCACTCTTGATTAAAAAAGGCAGTATTTAATAACTATTACTCTTTTGTATCTGGAAAGAAGCAGGTTGATTATTCATAAATTACAGTTGTAAGGAAATACTTTCTATTCCAATAGTAACTAGGGGAGGATATTAAACGGCAACTAAAAGTTAAACATTTTTTAATCATCAGGATCAAATAACTTGCACCCACCAGTATTAACTATATTGTCTGAGGAGCAATCTGAACAGTTAATGTTAATAATTGACAAACTTTGGAACACTGGGGAAGCTTCCAGAGGATTGTAACATTGTGTTAATAGTTAAAAAGGGTAAACCTAAAGGATAAACCGGATGACCTAAGCAACTATTGGCTAGCCAAACATCAATGCCAGACACCATCATGGAAAGGCTGTTATGGAATGCACTCAATAAAGAAAAGAATATGGTAACATAACTAATGCCATTCAATAAGGTTTTATGGAAAATATGTCTTGTCAAACAAACTTTTTATTTTTTGATGAAGTTACATGTTTGATTGATAAAGGGAATTGTTTTGTTATAATATATTTAGTCTTCTGTAATGCATTTGACATAATTCTGTATGACACTGTGATAAAAATAGCACTATACAAAATCAATGTAGCCTATATTAAATAGATTAAAAGCTTGCTAACTGATAGATCTCAAAAAGTAATTGTAAATAGGGACTCACCATCCAATAGTGTTATTTCTAGCCAAGTCCCACAAGGATCACTTCTTGCCTAAATGTTAGTAAATGGTCTGAAAAAAAATCATTGCTGCTAAAATTTGCAGATAACACAAAAATTAGTGGCATGGTAAAAGTGATGTAAACAGGTCAGTCATACAGACTGATCTGGATCGCTTGATAAGGTGGGCTCATTTGAATAACATGTGTTTCAACACAGCGGAATAAAAGTATACATCTACCAACAAGGAATGTCAGTTATGTGTACAAGATGGAAGACAGAAGGAGTTTCTGCTTGTTTATGTCTGTATTTTTTTATATTAGCTATGCAGATTTTTTCTCTCAGGGAAGACTATTGTGATGGAAGAAATGAAATGATGACATCAGAAGACAGTGGAAGCTGAGAAATAGAGACGATAAGGGTATTTTTAGTCATGAACTTTTTAATTTGCCTTTGTTAACAGCTATTAACATTAACATCTTCATTAAGGTATCAGCTCACAACACACATCCTCTAAGACATCTACCTAGGAGGTCCCTCAGCAAAAAAAAGGAAAACCAGACTTCATATTCCTAATATTTCTAAAAAAAATTTAAAGCACAAAACTTATTTACTTATTAACTTTCAGACCCCATACTTCATAATAAAGTAATAATAAAATAATAATAATAATAATAATAATAACAACAACAACAACGCCATAAACTCAATTTTTAAAAAGTCCTTTGCAGATCACTTTTGAAAAACTTCTTACACAGTCAGGTTATATTGCTTCAGGATATTTTCCCCACAAAAAAGTCTGATTCAGATTTTACATCTAAGCAAAACATAGAAAAGGGCATTCTCAAAGCATCAAAAGCACATGTGCTTATATGTGTAAATATGAATTCACATGGTAAAATTAAATATATATACAGGGAGGTAATTTGTGCTTGTCCAAAGAAAATTTTATAGTAATCCCAGAATGGTTTACAATTAGAGCTGTTCCTCTTTCACCTTACCCTAGCCCTCAAGAATGTACTGCAATAGGGAGGTATTTTCTTTAGCCCTATCAATGCAGGGAGGAGAAAGAAGCTAGCTAACAACAACTGAGTTTGGTTGTTGCTAGCAAAGTTTCCTTCATCACTGTAAACACATTATTCAACATTACCCGGCTGCCCACAGCACAGTTTTATAACTTGCTTACACACACACACACACACACACACACACACACACTTACTACAGCTTTCTAGCAAACAACCAAGGAACCATGAATTGGAGCTAGCAGAGTTGTCCTGCTGGTGTGCTCAAGTTCTTACTACATTGTTATGTATATTACATATACATATATTACAATAGCACCCAAAGGCCTCAGTCAAGACTGGGACTCTATTGTGTGAGGACCTGCAGTACAAATGCTGAGGTAGACATTGTCTCTCCCCCAAATAATTTATAATCTAATTACATGTGTATAAGGCTTTGCCTATGCTATATAGTAACATAACATGTCAAAACAAATGAGGAAATTCCAGGAGTCATTTTATTTCAAGTATATTTTATTAGCAAACATGAAATATACAATATTGTCAACAAAGATAAAGTTAATAAATCACACAGTTTACACTGGTATAAGATATAAATAAATCTTTTAAATGAGATTTTAACCTGACCATCAACTTTTCTCTCTACCCACAAAGCAATCAGATCTGACTCCAATCCCAGCTGGAAGCACCCACAAAATGAACAATAAGAGCCCACACCCAAAAGAAGCCACCACAGAAGCAGAATTGGAAAACAAAACAAAACAACCAACAATACTGTTGCTGCAATTTCTATGACTGAAAGTAGAAAGAAAAACGTGCTAGTGGATCTTAAAAGCACATTCCTTGAATAAAAATATTTGCTCAGAAACAAAAATTACCATTTTTATTTAAATTGTAGTTTCACAGATGTATTAATAACTTTACACAAACACTGTATAATACTATCATGTCATCCAAATTAAGAAATGGCCTCACTATACATCATAGATATGTACACAAAACATAAATACTTAGTGATTAAAGTACAACAAACTTATACAGGGAACTCAGTAATTTTAGTAGCTCTCATCAGAAGTTTTGATGTTATATGATGATGCAACATTGAGATGAAAAACAGAAAGAAAATGGCTTTAAGAGAAGATGTATCTGAAAGGAGTTCATATCTAAAGCAAGCCCATAGACAGCCAAACAAAAGCATGTAGATGTGTGTATGCTCGCACACATACACAGTATAGTCTTTCACTATCTAGCAACAACAGGTCGCCCCAGCACCTGCTGGTAACACTGGGGTACGTCAGCCGGGGAAGAGTGCCATTGGAGGTGCTGTATTTTAACATCCTTTCGCACAGTGGTCTCCAACCTTTTCGTCTGGCAGGCGCCAGACAAAGGACCGTGGTGGCGGTGGAGCATCCGTCGAAATGCCGCCGAATTTCTGCGGCGGTTCGGCGGCAATGCCTCTCGATGACATCGCTTGTCGTCGGCAAGTGGCGTCATCGAGAGGCGTCACTGCCGAATTTCAGTGGCATTTCGGCGGATGCTCGACCGTCGGCCAGGACGCAGGCGCATTTAGATGCCCCCGCGGGCACCATGGCGCCTGCAGGCACCGTGTTGGGGACCCCTGCTTTAGCACTTTCACCCTGTGACTCAAGTCCTGAGCAGCCCTTGGCTATCCTGGGGGATGTCATAAATGGAGTAAGGAAGCAGAGTGAAAGAAAGAAAGTGGCAGCAGAGAAGTTAAGGAAGGAAATGGGGAAGAAACAGCATGAAAGACAAGTAAGGAAAGAAATAGGAGGGGTAACGAAGCCAAAGAACCAGGGAGAAAAAGGCAAAAAGAAGAGGAAGAAGAAAATGGTGGTGTGGAGGGGAGCAGGAAGGAGTAACATACAGAGGGGTCAAAGAGAAGGGAAGAAGAAAAATAGTGGGAGAGAAAAAGTAAGAGGGGGAGGAAAGACTTGGGAGAGAAGGAATTAAATAGGGGAAGAAAAATGGAAGAGAAGGAAGGGGTAACAGAAAGGATGATAAATGTGGGAAGAGGGTTGCAAGGTAGGTAGAAACCACAGCATGAGAAGTAAAAATGGGGGAGATGTGCACTCTGCATTTAGTATGACTGGCCTAGTAGAAGGCTGCTATATTAAAAACTAGATTTGCATGGAAGGTAAGTAGCAGTAATGGGAGCAAGTAACTAAAGTTAGAAAAGAAGTTTGTGTGTGTGTAGGGGAGAGGAATCCAACACTTTCCTTTCATTCCCTCCCTTCCCAAAAAGTCAAATCCAAGATCTACTTTAAAAAAGTAACTGGACCTAATAATATGATTTTTTAAACTATACAGGAGGACTGATGACTACTCAGTTATATATTTCAGAATTTATGAGGAAAAGAGTAACAGTTAGAAGATTCACATTTGTCAGCCTATAGTAGATAGGAAAAATAAAAATTCTGAAATTGAAGAGTACGGAAAAAAAATCTCAAGGTAATAAGAAAAGCTGGAGCTATCTCAGCCAATCAATAGCCAGACTAGGAACACCAATAAGCCAAATGAATGGGATTCGAAGATAAGAATCCTTTAGGACCAATAAGCAATGAAAATCATTGTAGCGACAGCATGAAGTACAGATGAAGTTTCCACATGGGCCTCTTACAGCAGATTCAGAGATTAGGAATATGTAGGTACAAGATTGGATGGAAGTCTCCTGTGGTAAATTTGCACACCACAACTCTCAGGGCTAGAATTCCCATCTTCACATGTTGGTGTGAACTGGACAAATAATCTGCTCGCAAAGAAGGTTTCCAGTTTCAGGCAATGTGCCTGTTCTGGATGAACCATTCAGGACAGTGCCCAAAACATTTATGGGTGACTTTCTGGGGAATTTAAATTTAATTGTTTTATTAAAGCTAATGTTAAAATTATATAAAACACAGGTTGAGAAAAGAGGGTCTGTACATCTGGGTATAATGCCTAGATTATCTACAAATACAAAGTTTGTTTAAAAATGCATAAAATACAGATAGTACATAATCTGCAATAACCCAAATTTAGATAAATTTAACAATACAGTTTAGATATTGGAATCTAATTACTCGGGTACATCACTCATGAAAAGTTATACAGGGAGTTGGTTGTAGAAAGCAAATATAGGAATGAGTGTAGATTTTCCTTCAGTAATTGAGCATTTAGGATGGGTTGTCCCTTAGTAGATATAATCCATCAGAGAAGTATTTCTGTTACTTTCCAATTTCACTTCTCATCGGCACTCTAGCTCATCTCTCCTGGTATTGCCGATGTCCAGTGATGTGTTCTAGATAGATAACCCTTGACCACCTGATGGCATCCAACATCCTGATCTTACTATCACTCAGCTGTCTGAAGAGAAGAGCGGATCCAACAGGAACAGCTGGCAGAAGAGATTTGTGGAGGTTGGGCAGGTTGGTAGCTACCCATTAAGATTGCTTGGATTGGGGCTGGGAGGCAGAGATGAGTTTTGTCTGTAGGGGAATTTTCCATAGGAACTGACAGCGCTCAATTCCAAGAAAATGATACAATATTTCCTCTCCTCAGGACTCTCAGGACCATTCTGTGTCCTAGGTGCGCTCCCCAACCTTGTAAACTGGAGTCAGTTGTGAAAACCAGAAGGTCTGGATGTCATATGCAAAGATCCTTGCACATGTTTCTAGGAATTGTCCACCATGCTAGAGAGCTGAGTACTTGGCTTGGGATCATCACCTAATCTTTCATATGTGCTGAGGAGTAGCTCACACTTTGGAAGGCCTGGAGATGCCTGATGTGGGATCTTGTCCACAGGATGACCCCTATGCATGACTCCAGAATTCCCAGTAGCTGAAGGCCTTTGTGCAGGACAGATATGAGTTCCTGCATCTTTTGTGGCCTGTAGAGTGATGAGTAGATTTTTGCCAATCTCAGGTGCATTATCCTTGTTGATGGGAAGTTTATCACAAAGTCAAGGTCTTGCAGAAGGTCCAAAGTTTGCATTGTGTGCCACAAGCTGGAACAGAGCTTGACTAGAATGTCTTCCAGAAAGGCATATAGATGAGTCCCTTGCAACCTGAATATGGCTATTACCACCAGCAGCATCTTCATGAAGACCTTTGGGGTTGACAACAGACTGAATGGGAGGGTATGCTCTGTGCAATAAGAAAATCTCAGAAGTTTGCAGTGGCATGGACAGGTGGGGATGTGGAAATATGCATCTGCCAGGTCCACAGAGGTTAGGAGGTCCCCTTGACACAGATATGATACCATAGAAAATAGGGTTTCCATCTGAAATTTTGTTTTTTCTTCCACATGTTAAGCCTTTTGAGATCTAGAATGGCTCTGACTCCCCTGTTTGCTTCCAAATGAAAAAGAAATTGGATTCTAGTCCTGACACCTTTTCTTCTCAGGGAACTCCTTCTATCAGTACTATGTCCAGAGAGGGGAGATTTTGTTCCGGATCAGTTCACACTTGGTGGGATCAGCAGAGATGGGAGACTGAATGAATGGGTGGGGTGAAGCCCTAGCATTCCTGACTTGCTATCTCTCATACCCACTTGTCTCTGGTTAATATAAACCATTTTATTGAGAAGTGAGAAATACCATCTCCTAGATTCAGTTCTGAGTGGAAGCATATCCGCTCATTGTCAGGATGGGCTCTTGAGGGCTGCAGGACCCCTTCTGGGCTTTCCACTTTATCTCTGACTCCAGGGCATTCCCTCCTATGTTATTTCTGCAAGGAAGGCACTTCTGCCTGAAGGTGTGTTCGTACTCCCTCCTGAAAGCACTTAGCGGAGAAGAGAGGCACTGATTAGATTTAACAGCATTTTCTGCCACAGTCTTACCTATCTTTTCTCAAAAAATGAGATTCTGTGAAATTGGAGGAACTTGCTTGGAGTGACTGTTTACCTTCCAGGGACAGAGCCATACATGAAGTCTGGCAACTGAGCTGGATTCCATGGCCCTGGCTGAAAAACCTCATTGCATCCGATGAAATGTCAGCCTCAAATGCTGTTGCAAGGGAAACTTTGTTGAGAATGGAGCTGAAGTTGGGGTGATCCCTGCCTGTTAGGACCCTCAGGTCTTCCAACCAGGACAATGAAGCTCTTGCAAAGCATGTAGCTGTGAGAGTTGCTCTGAGAATGGCTCAGGATGCCTCAAAGTCCCTTCTTCACTTTCCTATCTGTGGCATCCTTAGGAAGAATTCTCCTTCAGCCAGAATGACCATATTTCAGGCTAAGGATGCCACTGTGGTGTCCACCTCTGGAGCCTCAGTAATAGAATTTTTTTGGCTCTTGCAGTTGATAAAATCTGAGGTCATGTCTGTTACTGTGATTACCCTGTCAGGATTTTTCCACTCCTCTCCAATCACATGTTCAAAGGAGGAGTGGAGAGGAATCACAGCCTTGGGAGAGGTATTTGCTTTGCGGCTTGTCCACAACATTGTTGCACGTGGCCTCAAACTTCTTGGGAGCAGAGAATTTTGCTACATTTTCCCTGAGTCTTGCTCAGATCCAGAGCCCGGGAGCTCTCCTTCCTTCATGGAGGAGGAGGTGGCTGAGGCTGAGTCTCTTCTGGATTTTTGTACTTTTTGTTTCCCTTTTTGTTCTTGCTGGGATTTTTTTACTTTCTAGCATGCTTCACCAGTGTGACTACCAAGGCCTGGCCAGAACTCAGTCTCTCACAGCTTGCTTTACACAGAGCCCAAAGTCCTCTAGAGAGTTCTCTCTCAGAAACTTCCCCATGAGGGATGAGTCTCATTAGCAGAGTTCCCTGATCTGGACTGGGAATGTGTAGGGCTATTTATGAGTTCAGTATCTCTCCCCAGGGAATCTAGGAACCAATTAAAGGTTTGTGGGGAACTCTACTCTGGTGGGGGTCCTACTTTGTCCTTAGAGCCTCTGTCTGTTCTGCACTGTGTCTCTTGGTCAGATTTCTCTGTGGCGGAATTGTGGTTCCATGGGTGGGCAGGGGACACCCAATTTGTTGTCCGACTCAGAGTCCCATCCCCTGGCTGGGAGCAGGCTGTGCATAATTCACTGTCTGCCAACCCTGAGAAAGCTGCCTCACATATCGAGCACTGTTTTGATTTTGCTCAGTGCTTACATGGCTGCTCTGCCATGCCTGATTGGGGGCAGAAGAGTCCAGCAGGGAGGGCTGCAACAAATACTCTGGGTGTCTCTGAACATCACACTGTGAAAATCCTGGACCAGGACATGGTGAGGAGATTTGAAGGAAAACAAAACAAAATGCTCAAACTGCCCAAAATATGTAGAAAAATATTAAATGAAATTTTTTTTTAATAATTGGAGATATACCAATCTCCTAGAACTGGAAGGGACCTTGAAAGGTTATTGAGTCCAGCCCCCTGCCTTCACTAGCAGGACCAATTTTTGTCCCAGATCCCTAAGTGGCCTCCTCAAGGATTGAACTCACAACCCTGGGTTTAGCAGGCCAATGCTCAAACCACTGAGCTATCCCTCCCCCCAGCCACTGAGCTATCACTCAGGGATAGGAGCAAAGCAAAGAGCCTTTGTCCACTTCCATGGAGACAAAAGTTCTGGTGGAAAATGGGACAAGGAGGCATGGTCAGCACAAGCCGCACTGCAGCTTTCATCTGCCTCTGGATGCTGCAGAGAGCAGCCCACGTGTAGCAATATTTGTGGGAAATGCTGGGCTGTACTAAGGGAGAACTTCCTGTCTACTCTGGGGAAAGGAAAAAAAAACAGTAAAGGTCAGCAGGGTATTTTTGCACCAGAAGCAGGAGTTGACTGAATGCCACTTAGTCCCAACATATTAGAAATGGAGAAAACTTCCTGGTTTTAGGAATCACAGAATCATAGGACTGGAAGGGACCTCAAGAGGTCTTCTACTCCGGTACCCTGCACTCAAGGCAGGACTAAGTATTATCTGGACCATCCCTGACAGGTGACTGTCTAACCTGCTCTAGTATCAGAGGGGTAGCCGTGTTAGTCTAGATCTGTAAAAGCAGCAACGAGTCCTGTGGCACCTTATAGACTAACAGACTTATTGGAGCATGAGCTTTCATGGGTGAATACCCACTTCGTTGGATGCATGCACCCACGAAAGCTCATGTTCCAATATGTCTGTTAGTTTATAAGGTGCCACAGGACTCTTTGCTGCCTTAACCTGCTCTAAAAAATCTCCAATGACGGAGATTCCATAACCTCCCTAGGCAATTTATTTCACTGCTTAACTACCCTGACAGGAAGTTTTCCCTAATGTCCAAACTAAACCCTTCTTGCAGCAATTTAAGCCCATTGCTTCTTCTCCTACCCTCAAAGGTTAATGAGAATTTTTTCTCCCTTCTTTTTACAACCTTTTATGTACTCAAAAACTGTTACCATGTGCCCCCACCACCCACCCTGCTCAGTGTTCTGTTCTCCAGATTAAACAAACCCAATCTTTTCATTCTTCCCTCATAGGTCATGTTTTCTAGACCTTTAATCTTTTTTGTCGCTCTTCCCTGGCCTTTCTTCAATTTGTCCATATCTTTCCTGAAATGTGATACCCAGAACTGGACAAAATACTCCAGTTGAGGCCTAATCAGCAAGGAGTAGAGCAGAAGAATTACTTCTCGTGTCTTGCTTACAACACTCCTGCTAATACATCCCAGAATGATGTTTGCTTTTTTTGCAACAATGTTACACTGTTGATTCATATTTAGCTTGAGATCCACTATGACCTCCTGATCCATTTCTGCAGTACTCCTTCCTAGGTAGTAATTTCCCATTTTGTATGCGTGCAACGGAGTATTCCTTCCTAAGTGGAGTACTTTGCATTTGTCCTTATTGAATTTCATCCTATTTACTTCAGACCATTTCTCCAGCTTGTCTGGATCATTTTGAATATTAATCCTATCCTTCAAAGCACTTGGAGCTTGGTATTGTCCACAAACTTTATCAGTGTATCTCTATGCCTTTATCTAAATCATTGAACAGAACCAGACCCAGAACTGATCCCTGTGGGACCCCACTCGATATGCCCTGCCAGCATGACTGTGAAGCACTGAAAACTGCTCTCTGAGGATGGTTTTCCAACCAGTTCTGCACCCTCCTTATAGTAGCTTCATCTAGGTTGTATTTCCCTAGTTTGTTTATGAGAAGGTCATATGAGACAGTATCAAAAGTCTTAATAAAGTCAAGATATACCAAATCTACCACTTTCTCCCCTCCACAAAGCTTGTTACCCTGTTAAAGAAAGCTATCAGGTTGGTTTGACATGATTTTTTCTTGACAAAAACTATGCTGACTGTTACTCATCACCTTATTATCTTCTAGGTGTTTGCAAATTGATTGCTTAATTATTTGCTCCATTATCTTTCTAAATACTGAAATTAAACTGACTGGTCTGTAATTCCTCAGGTTGTCATTCTTCCACTTTTTATAGATTGGCACTATATTTGCCCTTTTCCAGTCCCCTGGAATCTCTCCCATCTTCCATGACTTTTTGAAGATAATCACTAATGGCTCAGATATCCCTTCTGTCAGCTTCTTGAGTATTCCAGGATCTATTTCCTCAGGCCCTGGTGACTTGAAGACACCTATCTTGTCTAAGTAATTTTTATTTTTTTCTTTCCCTATTTTAGCTTCTGATCCTACCTCATTTGCACTGGCATTTACTATGTTAGATGTACAATCACTACAAAACAGAGAGACTCACCAGCGGATCACAGAGTTCAGAGACTGTTCCAGCTGGGCCTGGGGCACCCTGGGGTGGAAGAAAACTCAGACGATGAATACAGATTAGAAGAGCCAGACCCAGTAGTTTGGTGCTGAGGGGAAAGGCCCCCTAGTAATAGCATAGAAAATACTAATTAACTTAGCATTTATATAGCTTTTTTCCATTTTAAACCACTAGACAGACAATAGTTAATTAATAAATTACACACAAAAATAATATTAAAAAAAATATTGTGGTTGCCGGAGTCAAGTACTCAAAAATTAAGAAGTACCAGAACAAAGGTTACCTAAGCCAGGCTAGACACAATTATTAATTTCCTCATGGTCTTTTTTATGGTGCTCATCACCACAGTACTGAAGCTCTTCACAAACATGAATTGGTTTATTTTTATAACATTCCTGAGAGATAAGGAGGATGATGATACCTTTCAGTTTACAGATGAGAAATGGAGGCAGAAAAAAATTAACATAAAAAGTGTCCACTAATTTTGGGTGCCCAGTTTGAGATACCTGATTTTTCAGAGAACTTAGCATTTATAAAGCACTTTGTATGTCAAAAACACAACTTTCATGGACTTCAGTTGCTGCTGTGAGCTCACCGCTTCTGTTGGGCACCCAGAAAATGAGGAGCATACAATTAGTGACTACCTGTGAAAAATTTGGTTAAAGTGACTTGCCCAGCATCATACTGGATTATATCCCTGCCTGGGCCACAGAATTCCTATTATCCGGGGCAACATTCAGCTGCATAATCCATGAAAGCATCCTCTCTCTTCCTGCAGTCCGCCTGCCTCATTTACAATACACCTTCCAACTTTAGCAACAAATGAAGCAGAAGTCAAACAAGCAACAGTCTCACAGTTCTGACTCAGCCTAAGACCATGGTCCATATCCTGCGTATGAGGCAGAACTCTTGTGGGGAAAAACAGTATGTGATTGTGGAGAATGTGAGGACTTTTTCTATTATTTTAATGAAAATTTTGTGTGACTCAGTTTATCCACTCATTTTTGTATTGCTGTCTACTTGGTCTGAAGGAAATAACTTATTTTCAGAGACAGGGGAATAAGCAATGAATGGACTGGGTATGGATCACAATGAATGGGTATGGATCACTGGGTTGGTATAAATGGACTAACATGAATTGTCAAAAAGTGAATGGAGCTACCTTGAAGATAGGATGGAGACAAATGACCGGACCATTAATTTTTAACAGTAAAGGAGCTTCTTAAATATGGATGGGCAATTACCTGACAGACCATAATCTCTCCCCTATTGAATTCAGTGGGGAAGCCCAAAGCAGTACACTTAAAAAATCTCTTGTGACCTCCTGTATAACACAGGGCATAGAACTTCCCCAAAATAATTCCTAGAGCACAATTTTTAGAAAAGCATCCAATCATGATTTAAAAATTGTCAATGGGTGCCCAATCTGAGATACCGGAGAGCCCCACCACAACACTTGGTAAATTGTTCCAATTGTTAATTATTCTCACTGTCAGAAATGGACATCATATTTCCAGCCTGAATTTGTCTAGCTTCAACTTCTAGCCTCTGGATTATGTTGTTCTTTTCACTGCTAGATTGAAGAGCCCATTATTAAATATTTGTTCCCCAGGTAGTTCGAGATGGTAATCAAGTCACCACTTCTGCTTGTTATGCTAAAGAGATTGTGTTCTTTGAATCTATCACTAAAAGTCATTTTTTCTAATCTGTTAATCATTCTCCTGGCTCTTTTCTGAACTCTCTCTAATTTATCAACATCCTTCTTCAATTGTGGACACCAGAACTGGACACAGTATTCCTGGAAGTATAGCCTAAGTTCTTTGTTCCTAGATGAATATATATTCACATACTGTTTGCTTGCGCCCATTTTACCAAGCAATCCAGACCACTCTGAATCAGTAACCTGACGTTTTCATTATTTGTCACTCCCAGTTTTTGTGTCAGCTACAAACTTTATCATCAAGGAGAAGAGAGTTATGCATTTAGACATTTCTCTACCATTTTAACCCAATGTCCCTAATCACTATATTCCTGCTGACTAATACATGTCCTATATCATTGCAAACATTTGCTGGTTTCTTTGTTCCCAGCCTTCAAGAGGGAACCAATCTCATTCTAACCTGCTGAAGGAGCCATGTTGAGAAACAGAGGTGCAGAAGCCAAAGAGCCAGTCTTGGAGTAATGGGGCTCTTCCTTGAGAAAAATGAAGCTGCAGGGCCCATCAGTAAGAAGGATATTCTCCCAGAATGACTGCTGAAGGATTGGAGGCATAGCACATGCTGTAATATCATGACAGCGATCATATAATTAAAGACTCTATAATAATACATGTGCACAAAGAAGCTGAATTAAAGCTGGCATTTACTAACTTTTAAGTGTTTGACTTTGCAACCTTGGAAATCTTTTAATGTTGTGTGTGTGCGCACGCATGTGCATGCACACGTGCAATTTCCTAGATATTTTTACAGCTAACAAAAAACAAACTGCATCACTATATCAAAAATTCTCAAAATAGCCAAGTAAGGTAGGTGGGAAAGAATTATTATAGATAAAATGACACCTGTAGGGAGAATAGCACTGGTGGAAAAAGTCCTTGTTGCAGTTGAGTGGCAAATTTTGATAGGGATATAGTGCCCAAACTATCAGGGACATGTTGAGAGGGAAGTCTCCAAAATTGGGGCTTAAATGGTCTGCAATACCTGGACCCTGGAGGAGCAGTTTCACTGGAGTTTCTGGATGCTCAAGCACTTTTGAAAATCAGGCCATTTCTTTTTGCTGCCTTAATAAGGATTTAGGAGCCTAATTTATATTCTAGTTCTGAAAATCTTGGTCCTTATTGTTTTTTAAGATGAGGGAGATTGATTTAGATTCTGCACAATGAGACTATTCAGAAAGAGACAAGGTGGCTGAGGAAACATCTTTTATTGGACCAACTTCAGTTGGTGAGAAAGACAAAACTTTCAAAGAGTCGAAGAAGAGCTCTGTGTAAGCTCGAAAGCTTGCCTCTCTCACCAGCTGAAGTTGGTCCAATAAAAGATATTACCTCATCCACCTTGTCTCTCTAATATAGAATCAGAATCATAGAAGATTAGGGTTGGAAGAGACCTCAGAAGGTCATCTAGTCCAACCCCCTGCTCAAAGCAGCACCAACCCCAACTAAATCATCCCAACCAGAGTTTTGTCAAGCTGGGCCTTAAAAACCTCTAAGGATGGAGATTCTACCACCTCCCTAGGTAACCCATTCTAGTGCTTCACCACCCTCCTAGTGAAATAATTTTTCCTAATATCCAACCTAGATCTACCCCACTGCAACTTGAGACCATTGCTCCTTGTTCTGTCATCTGCCACCACTTTGAACAGCCGAGCTCCATTCTCTTTGAAACCCCCCTTCAGGTAGTGGAAGGCTGATATCAAGTCTCTCCTCACTCTTCTCTTCTGCAGACTAAATAAGCCCAGTTCCCTCAGCCTCCCTTCATAAGTCATGTGCCCCAGTCCCGTTGCCGTCTGCTGGACTCTCCAATTTGTCTACAATCTTTCTGTAGTGGGGGCCCAAAACAGGACACAATACTCCAGATGAGGCCTCACCAGTGCCAAATACAGGGGAATAATCACTTCCCTCAGTCTGCCTTTAGTCTTCAGTCAATATGCCTTTAGCCTTCTTGGCAACAAGGGCACACTGTTGTCTCAGATCCAGTTTCTCATCCACTGTAACCTCTAAATCCTTTTCTGCAGAACTGCCGCTTAGTCTGTCGGTCCCCAGACTGTAGCAGTGCATGGGATTCTTTCATCCTAAGTGCAGGCCTGCACTTGTCCTTGTTGAACCTCATCAGATTTCTTTTGGCCCAATCCTCCAATTTGTCTAGGTCCCTCTGGACCCTATCCCTACTCTCCAGCATATCTACCTCTCCCCCTAGTTTAGCGTCATCTGCGAACTTGCTGAGGGTACAATCCATCCCATCATCCAGATAATTAATGAAGATGTTGAACAAAATCAGCCCCAGGATAGATCCTTGGAGCACTCCACTTGATACCAGTTGCCAACTAGACATTGAGCCATTGATCACTACCTGTTAAGCCTGACGATCTAGCCAGCTTTGTATCCACCTTATAGTCCATCCATCCAATCCATACTACTTTAACATGCTGGCAAGAATACTGTGGGAGACAGTACAAAAAGCTTTGCTAAAGTCAAAATATATCACATTCACTGCTTTCCCCATATCCACAGACCCAGTTATCTCATCATAGAGGGCAATCAGGTTGATCAGGCATGACTTGCCCTTGGTGAATCCATGTTGATTGTTCCTGATCACCTTCCTCTCCTCAAAGTGCTTAAAAATGGATTCCTTGAGGACCTGCTCCATGATTTTTTCCAGGGATAGAGGTGAGGCTGACTGGTCTGTAATTCCTCAGAGTCTCCTTCTTCCCTTTTTTAAAGATGGGCACTACATTTGCCTTTTTCCAATCATCCAGGAACTCCCCCGATTGCCACGAGTTTTCAAAGATAATGGCCAATGGTTGTGCAATCACATCAGCCAAATCCCTCAGTACTCTCGAATGCATTAGATCTGGACCCTTGGACTTGTGCATGTCCAGCTTTTCTAAACAGTCCTTAACTTGTTCTTTCACCACTAAAGACTGAGGCAAAAAAAGCATTGAGTACTTCAGCTTTTTCCTCATCATCTGTCACTAGGTTGCCTCCCCCATTCAGTAAGGGTCCCACACTTTCCCTGACCTTCTTGTTCCTAACATACCTGTAGATACCCTTCACATCCCTTGCTAGCTGCAACTCCAATTGTGCTTTGGTCTTCCTCATTACACCCCAGCATGCTCACGCAATATTTTTATACTCCTCCCTCCTCCCATCTGTCCAAGTTTCCACTTCTGGTAGGCTTCCTTTTTGTGTTTAAGCTCACAGAATATTTCTCTGTTAAGCCAAGCTGGTCACCTGCCATATTTGCTATTCTTTCTTCACATAGGGATGGTTTGTTCCTGTGCCCTCAATAAGGTTTCTTTAAAATACAGCTAGCTCTCCTGGACTCCTTTCCCCGTCATATTAGACTCCCAGGGGATCCTGCCCATCAGTTCCTTGAGGGAGTCAAAGTCTGCTTTTCTGAAGTCTAGGGTCTGTATTCTGCTGCTCTCCTTTCTTCCTTTTGTCAGGATCCTGAACTCAACCATCTCATGGTCACTGCTGCCCAGGTTGCCATCACTTCTGCTTCCCCTACCAATTCTTCCCTGTTTGTGAGCAGCAGGTCAAGAGAAGCACGCCCTTGTCCCCCACCCCCTGCAGTTGGTTCCTCCAGCATTTTCACCAGGAAATTGTCCCCCCCCAACACTCTCCAAAAATTTCCTGGATTTTCTGTGCACTGCTGTATTGCTCTCCCAGCAGATATCAGGGTGATTAAAGTCCCCCTTGAGAACCAGGGACTGTGATCTGGAAACTTCTGTTAGTTGTCCAAAGAAAGCCTCGTCTACCTCATACTCCTAGTCTGGTGGTCTATAGCAAACACCCACCATGACATCACCCTTGTTGCTCTTGCCTCTAAACTTAACCCAAAGACTCTCAACAGGCTATTCTCCAGTTTCATACTGGAGCTCTGAGCAATCATACCGCTCCCTTACATACAGTGCAACTCCTTCGCCTTTTCTCCCCCATCTGTCCTTCCTGAACAGTTTATACCCATCCATGACAGTGCTCCAGTCATATGAGTTACCTCACGAAGTCTCTGTTATTCCAGTCACATCATAGTTCCTTGACTGTGCCAGGACTTCCAATTCTTCCTGCTGGTTTCCCAGGCTTCTTGCGTTCATGCACAGGCACCTAAGATAACTAGCAATTGCCCTACTTTCCCAGTATGAATCAGGCGGCCTCCTCCGTTGCATTATCCTCCTTGTGTTTCCTCCCGGAATCCCACTTCCTCACTTACCACCATCCCCCGGTGAACCTAGTTTAAAGCCCTCATCACTAGGTTAGCAAGCCTGCCTGTGAAGATACTCTTTCCCCTCTTCATTAGGTGGATACCATCTCTTCCTAGCAATCCTTCTTCCTGGAATAACATCCCATGGTTGAAGAATCCAAAGCCCTCTCTCTGACACCACCTGCATAACCACACATTTATCTCCACAATTTGATGGTCCCTACCTGGGCCTTTTCCTTCAACAGAGAGGATGGACGAGAACATGACTTGCACCTCAAACTCCTTTATCCTTCTTCCCAAAGCCATGTAGTCTGCAGTGACCCGCTCAAGGTCATTCTTGGCAGTATCATTGGTACCCACGTGAAGAAGTAGGAAAGGGTAGTGGTCCAAGGGCTTGATCAGTCTCAGCAGACATTCTGTCAGATCCTGAATTCTAGCTCCAGGCAAGCAGCACACTTCTTGAGTTTCCCGGTCTGGATGGCAGATAGATGACTCTGTCCCCCTTAGGAGGGAGTCCCCGACCACCACCACCTGTCTCCTCCTCTTGGGAGTTGTGATCATGGAACTCCCATCCCTAGGACAATGCATTCCATGCCTTCCAGTTGATGGAGTCTCCTTCTGATCCCTTCCATCAGATGACTCTTCCAAACCACTTTCCACTGTAGTACCTGTGCAGAGAGTCTGAAAATAGTTTCTTACCTCTATCTGCATTGGGGGTACATGGACTCTCCTCTTTCTTCTTCTGGAGGTCACGTGCAGCCGATTTTCTTCCCTGTTCTGCACTGCCCTCTCTGATTCTTCAGCATGCTGTGCCTGCAGTACTAAACGCTGACTTCTATCCAGAAAATCTTAATTTTCTCTGATGCAACACAGGGTTGATACTTGGGCCTCTAGTCCTTTAATCTTCTCTTCCAATATGGAGACCAGCTTGCACTTTGTATAGATGAAGTCACTTCTATCCTCTGGGAGAAAGACAAACATGGCACATCCTATGCAGGTCACAACATCTGATCATTCACTATCCATATTGTCTTCCTTCTAAGAGCCTCTTCAGATGTTGTATTTACTGCTCACAGAAGGGCAAAAAAAACCTCTGTGGGAACTCCCCCCAAGCAAACTCCCAGACAAACTCCCTCTGTTTGCCTGTCCTCTGTTCACTGCTCACTCAGTTCGCAACTGGCTGCTGGCTCGGAGCAGTTGGCCCAGCTCAAAGCCTTCCCTCCAATCAACCACTCAAGGCCCACCTGGAACAAAACACTCCCAGTTTACACTTTTCAATCAAACAACCACATGGTCAAACAGTCCCTGCAACTAGCTCCAGTCAAACAAATGGTCACAGCAGACAGACATATCCTAAAACTGACACGGCTACAACAACACTGTCTATAATCATGGAAGTAACTCTTAAAGAATTTCACAACACAATGTCATAATTGCCTCATGCTAGAATATCAAGTCTGTGACATAAGTGACTCCAGCAATATGTAAATATCACAAAAACTAATAATTTGGAGGTTCAGTTTGAATGCCTGTCTGAAGTACATTCCAACTGCTTTGTGTCCAGGAAGTTGGCTGGAAATTTCACAAGAACACATTCTCATATGTAATTTCTATTTGGGTTGCAAAAAGTACATAAAAGTCTTTCTTTCTTTCTCTTTCTTTTTGTGTATACACTTACTGTGGTAGCTCTGCTTCCAGTAACATCAAAAGCCAAGATATATAAATGTTTGATTACATGATCATTCTCATAGCTGTACACAGATGTAGATTATATTTGGAAGATGGGAGGGAGGGGAGTTTTGAGTATGTTAAGTTACTGTTGCTCTAAATACAAAATATTGCCTTATTTTCCAAGAGGTGGCAGCTGACCATTCGATCAGGCACAGCCCCCTCTGGCCAGAGAACTTTTATGAAGCCTGTTTATCTCACTGTAATATCCAGATTTACTGTCTCAAAACAGAAAAAGAAAAACAAATTGACAGTCCTCAAAACGTATGGCACTGTGGATAGGGCACTGGACTGGGACTCAAGAGACCTGTATTCCATTCCCAGCTCAGACACTAGTCAAATTATTTCACCTCTGTGTTCCTCAGCTTCCCCATCTGTATACTACTTTGTAAAATGTTGTGGGACATATGTATGAAAGAGGTTGTGTTACAGCTACATGCATCATAAGATTTTTTTGTAGGCTTATCTTGAATCGTTATCAGGATAAATCCTCGGAGGTAACCAATTTGAAGAATAATGGGCAGCAGCATCTTTTGGGAATCTAACTTTTCATTTGTTGAGTTTGAAGATTTTTATATCAACAGTAAGAGTGACCAAAAGCAGGCAGTCGCCAATCCTCAAAAACGGGAAGATATGACTTGAATAAGTCTTAAAAGCAATAGCAATACCAAAAGAGAGAGCAAGTCTGTCTGTGTGCTCAGGGTGCTGGAATACATTCAGCAACTGAAGGAATACCATGAAATTTGGTGTAACCATAGGACTAGAAGTTATGTAAAAGCTAAAATCTCTACAAATAAGAAGCTTAGTGAACCAGCTGTGTGAAGGCGCAAAATAAATGTGCTCATTATTCCAGCTCCAATGAGCCACACTCCTGGGTTATATAAAATTGTACACAAGACTCAAGGGTATTCTAGAGAGTTCAAACTTTTGAACCATTTCTCCTGAGATCTGTCCAGGACAACACATTGGGCGGGAATGGGTACATAAAGTTCCATAGACTTGTATTATCAGATTTTATTGATCCAACTAAACAACCCTGAAAAAGCTCAACTACAGGCAGTGACATATGGGGTTACAATGGATTTAAAAAGAAAACTGGAATGGAAAATATTAAGAAGTTAGAATTAAATGTCTTATTTCAATATAATTTTCCACTGACCTTCACTGTTGGTGAATGCACAGTTTAATGGATGTCTGTACCATGGCACTACAAAGAAGCACATAATTAAAACACATACACATGCTCCTGTATATGTACATATATTTATTAATTGCTTCTGCTTCTTTGTGCTGCCATGGTATATACACACATACACACAGGCATAAATAAAAGATTTTTTAAAAAATATATGAAGGTATAAGAAAAACTAATGAGAAAAACAAACCCCTGAAAAAGAAGAAAAGATAAAAAGACAATAAACAATACTTGAGATTGTACTAAAAAAGGAAGCAATGTATAAAAAAAAGAGACTGTTTTAGTTTAATTTAAAATTATTTTAAGGTACACTATATAAAAATAACTGCAATTAACTCCTTCATATGATCAAATAGACTATGTGGGTGTGCATATATATATCCAATATCTGATGTATCATTTTTACATATATTTATACAAAATATACATGTACTTTTTACATATTTATTTGGTGTATCAAAAATGATACATCAGATATGAGATCTATGTACACACACACATAGAAACAGTTTATTTGATCACATAGAGGAGTTCATTTTATATATATAATTTTTGATACACCATCCCCACAGACAAATCACCTTCCAGCAGAGATGGGAGGAAGAATCCTCTTCACACACACTTTCACTAACACATAGGTATCATGTTACCTCATATAATCTGGATGGTTTACCTCTTCAGAGAAGGAAAAAAAACTTTGCCAGTAGTGTTATCAGTCTCAGCTACAAATTATTTAAACTTAACCTTATTCCTCTTAATTTTCGAAGACTATGAACCAAAAGTTGTCTCACATGCCGCTCCCCCCCCCCACAAATTAGCATGTACTCGTTATTATTGGTGGTGCATCCTGACCAAAGAGTATCCCCCTCTGAAGACATTCTGTTGGGGGGACCACTATAGAACTAAGTCTATCACCCTTCATGTAGGAGACAATCTTCTACTGTGGCAGTGTAATGATAGATTATGAACAGAATTTGCCAAGATTGTAGAGGTTTCATATGCATCTTGGAAAACAAAATCTCATATGTAGAATGCCATAGGCCTAGGAATCTGAGGAAGAATCAGTTGGTACTCTTTGCCTTATTCAGGACAACTGTAATATTTGTGGGATTATCAAGAATATTTTGAAAGGAAGACTCAGCAGTCTTATAGTAGAATCCCCACTGTAGCCCTTATAAAGCTCAGAATCTGAGTGTATTTCTGCACTAAGATGCCCTCCTGAGGGCACAAAGGATAGAGCAGATCCAACTGTCCCTCTGTTATTTCACCAATACAGAATCCAGGTGGTACAGGACTCCATAGTAGCAGTGAAGGAGGGTGGGTTGTGGAATCCATGTGGAGAACACATCTCTAAGAACCACAGTTGCTTCAAGGTAAGTAACCGTTCTTTCTTTTTTGGGTGATTGTCCACACGGAATTCACTTCTGGTGATTAGCAAGCAGTGACCTCATAATTAGGGGATAGCTACAAAGAGTCCTATTTAAATGATGATTGCACAACATCTTTACCAAAGTGGGTATCAGCCCTTGTCCTCAACTAAGGAATACTTCTGGATGAAAGTGCCGTAGTTGCCCAGTAAATTTCTGAAATTAGTATGCTTTTTAGAGAAAACTGCCTGAACCAGAGAGCACTGGTCTATAATCTGCATGTGTGGGCCTAACCAGTTATCTCATAGAATGATCTGATATACTTATAGACCCATTTAGATAGCCTTTAGGGGGATCTGCCTGAAACTTTATTCTATTAGAGCCCTGACCATATCAATGGTGAACAATTTGTTTTCCCCTTGTTTGGAATGCAGCTTGGGAAAGAAAAATGGCATTTGAATTGTCTGAACTAGATGACAATCTGAGACAACCTTTGTAGAAACTTTGGGTGAGGCATAAGGGACATTTTGTAAAACTGTGTAAGGAGGGCCAGCCATGAGGTCCTGAATCTCCCTTAACCTTCAAGATGATCATATAGCTACTAGAAGGTCATAAACAGATAGCATGAAGAGTAGTTGCTGTTGGCTCAAAGGACTCTCCCACTAACCTAGCTAGAACTAAGTTAAGGTCCCACAAAGGACCTTGTATTAATTTTGATGGAATAAATGGGCCAAAAGATTCAAATCTATTAATGTGACCCTGTTAGTGTACAACATTAGTAGTTTTAAATGAGGTTTGAGGTTTGGAATACAGAGGCCTAAGTGGGCTTGGTACTATGGCAAATACACCATTAACAATTATTTTAAGATACAGAAAAGAAGAAAAATGGTTAAAACATTTGAAATGTAACATATTAAGTAAGACTTTCATTTTAACCACATCCCTTGTTTCCTTTCTCTTTAGCTGTAGAGAGATTTTAGAAGGAAAATACCCATCTGACAGTCTCTTGGATGATACTAAAGATGTAATAACGGTCCTTTCTGGGAAAAAAGAGCAGAAATTAATTGAGAAGGGCTGGAGCTATTATTGTTAAAATTCAAACCTGTTTTGTGTTCTAGGAAACAGGATCAAACTTTGTGTTCTAGGAAACAGGATCAAACACACAACAGGGGGGAGAGAAAAGAACAGCAAAGATAGAAAATGCAGCTTCTGTCTCTGGTGTTGACTGTGACTTGCAGCCTTATTACTGGAGAAACACAGGCATGACTCATGGTCTTATTAGCCACTTCAAGACCTGGCAAATTTGTACAAGCATTGGACTCTTTAGGGGATTACTGTTAGCTGCCTCTTTGGCCATGGGTTTAGAGCAGTGTTGCAAAAATATACAGTCTTGGCCAGCTAAGCCAGACTCTTATTAGACAAAAAGCAAAAGGAGAGTGTGACGGAGCAGAGCGGGCCCGCACTGGTACTGCAGGAGTTAACCCTTCCTTCCTAGCAGAGGAAGCCACGCCCCAGAAGCTCTGATGGACATGCTCCAACCGGAGAACAAGTATAAAAGCCTGCAGACCAGCTCAGTTGGGGCTGACCACAGGAGGAGAAGGACACACGCTACCAGCTCCTGAAAAGGGAGAGCCTGCGCACCAGGATCCAGAAGTCAGCCAAGCTGAGGCACTACCTGAGACCCCGACGGAGGACGTCACAGTGAGGAACAGACCAGAGGACCCCCCCGCCGCAGACGAACTGGTACTCACAGTAGGAAGTGACCCAGGAGAACTCTAGAGACAAATGGTGTTAGAGCTGTATTAACACTCAGCATGTTGCAGGCAGATCCCCGTTGAGCAAGTGGCAAGGACAGCTTGCCACTACCAGGGCCCTGGGTCGGGGCTTGGTGAAAAGGGCGGGCCTGAGTCCCCATACCCCCTCACCCTCGAACCATGAGGGATCCTAGAGACTCTGGCCGCTAGGCCGCGCTACCCTGCCCATAAGAGGGGTTGTATAGACTCTGACCACTATGCCCCCTCCGTACGAGCGGGGGTGTATGGACTCTGGCCGCTAGGCCATGCTACCCCGCTTGTAAGGAGGGGGTGTATGGGCTCTAGCCACTAGGCAACGCTACCCCTCTCGTAGGGAGGAGGTGTATGGATTCTGGCGGCTAGGCTGCACTACCCCGCTCGACAGAGCCGATGAGGGGAAGAAGGCCAGGAGGCTGTAACCGACCACCCGCAGGGAGGCGGACATAAGGACTGGAGAGTGGAGAGGCGCCAACACCTCACCCCACCCCTGCCACAAAGGGGCGTTCCGGTGCCAGGCTCGCCACAACTGGTGGAGAATGTGGGCAGCGATCAGGACCTGAAACAAGGACCCAGAGACCCAAAATGGACCCTGAGAAGCTTTTGAAATGGCTGCTGGAGAACCAGCAGCAGCAGCAAGTGCAGTTGCTCCAGCAGCTAGCCGCACAACAGCTGTTGCAAGCGGCGCAGCAGCAAGAGCAACAGCAACAGCTGATTCGGGAGCTGACGGCCCAACAACAGGATAACCAGGAGTGACTGTTTCAGCAGATGGCCACACTGATAGGACAGGCACCAAGCCCTCCCCTAGGCATGGCAGGGGGCAGTGCCAGTGAGGGGCTCGGAGGACTACCAGTGCGCCTAACAAAGATGGGACTGGGGGATGACCCCGTGGCATTCCTGGTGACTTTTGAGCGAGTTGCAACCGCTGTACAATGGCCCCCCCGCACATTGGGCCACTATTCTAGCACCCTACCTGACGGGCCCAGCATAAGCCACTTACCGTAACCTCGATCCACAGCACACACTGGACTATTTGAAGGTCAAGGCTGCCGTCTTAGACCAAACAGGCGTCAGCCCCGAAACTTACCGCCAGTGACTCCACACAGAATGGTACATGCCGGGAGTCAGACCACGAGCCGTGGCCCAGCAAATCCACAACCTCTGTTGGAGGTGGCTGGAACCAGAATGATGGACGAGTGTTCAGGTAGCCAAGGCGGTGGCCCTAGAGCAGTTCCTGCAGACCCTTCCCACTGGGGGGAAAGAGTGGGTGCAGAGACACCACCCGAAGACCCTCACGGAGGCGACCTCCCTAATGGAGGATTACCTGGCTGCAGAGGGAGAACAGAAGGCCAGCCCCAAAGGGAGGGGCTCAGGTGAACGGAACCTGAATCCAGCCTGGGGGGCCTGAAAGGTGGAGGGAGGAGGCCCCCCCGTTGGTACACACAGTCAGAAGGGACACCCACAACCCGCAGTGCTAAGGACCCACCCGGGGCCTCCTGGCCTTCTTCCCCCCATCAGCTCTGTCAAGCTGGGTAGCGCGGCCTAGCTGCCAGAATCCATACACCCCCGTAAGAAGCCAAGATGACACATCAGGGAGGAAGAGTAGACCCCACCATACCCCAACTGAAGAAGAGAAGCAGGACCGGTGTTACGAGTGCAGACAGATAGGGCACTTCCGAAGGGAGTGCCTGTACATGGATTGTAATTATGGACAGGTTTGGGCTGCGGGCCACAGTGCAAGGACATGGGAGCCAGGGAAGATAGTCATACCGGTGAAAGTAGATGGGATGTCTACCTGGGCCTTCGTGGACTCGGGGTGTAGCCAGACAGTCATCCGGGCTGGGCTTGTAGAGCCCACCGTCCCCACCGGGGCCCCCATCAGCCTGCAGTGTATTCACGGGGATGTGAAGCCATACCTCACCTTCTGGGTGCAGCTTGAGGTTGCTCAACACCGAAGGCGGTGTCTAGTCGGGGTGGCCCCGAAGCTGGCTTACCCAGTGATCCTGGGACGTGACTGGCTGGGCTTCGCTGACCTCTTTCAGGAGTGGGGTACACATCCCGGGAGGAAAAGTGGGAGGCAGGCTAGAAGGCCTGGATTATTAGGCCAACCAGTGATGGGCAGCCCCCTGGAGGGGCCCTTTGGAGAGTCCAGAGATGGAGGAAGGGAGCCAAACCCCTATCGAGACCCCGATGGGAGAGGGCCATGGATGGCTGGATGTAGATGCTGACTTCCTAGAAGAACAATGTGGGAACACCACCCCCAGTCAGGCCTGGGAATAGGTGACAGGACACCCTGGGGAGGAAGACCTGCCACAACGCTGGCAGCAAGGGCCCCGATTTGAGATCCATCATGACTTACTCTATCGGGTGGTCCAGGAACACCAGAAGAGAGAAGACCTGAGCCAACTACTGGTCTTGCGGTGGTTCTGGCGGAACTTGCTCCACTTAGTTCACTCAGTACCATGGAATGGGCACCGGGGGAGGGAGAAAACGCTGCAACGGGTGGCCCAGAGGTTCTTCTGGCCGGGCATCCATAGGGAGGTGAGGGATTACTGTGCCTCCTGCCCCGAATGCCAGAAAACCGGCCCAAAAGGCATACCAAAAGCCCCCCTTGTGCCCTTGCCGGTGATTGGGACACCCTTTTAGCAGATACACTTGGACTTGGTGGGACCTTTAGAGAGGAGTAGCTCTGGCCACAAGTACATCCTGATTGTGGTTGACTATGCAACGCGGTATCCAGAGGTGGTACCACTACTGACCGCCATGGCTCTGGTCATCGCCAATGAGCTCTTGCAGATCTTTGCTTGGGTCGGTCTGCTGCAGTAGATACTAAACAGACCAAGGGACTAATGTAACTTCTAGACTAATGGCAGAGTTGTGCCATCTGCTGAATATCTGTGTGCTTAAGACCTCCAGTCTACCACCCTCAGACGGATGGGTTGGTAGAGAGATTTAATGGCACCTTGAAAACCATGCTAAGGAAGTTCATGGATGACGATCCTCGGCACTGGGATAAATTGCTCCCAGCCCTCCTCTTTGCCATGCGAGAGGTGCCACAGGCTTCCACAGGGTTCTCCCCTTTTGAACTCCTCTACGGGAGGAAGCCCAGGGGAATTCTCAATCTCCTAAAAGAAACCTGAGAAGAGCAGGAGACCCGCGTCTGAGGATCCGTCCAGTATATCCTCCACCTGTGGGAATGTCTCCGAGAGTTGAGAGCCTTGGCACAGGAGAACCTGGTGAAAGCCCAACGTAGCCAGGAGGCTCAATATAATAAGGGGGCCAAGATGAGAAGAGAAGTTTTGAGCCTGAAGACCGTGTCCTTTTGTTGCTACCCTCCTCCGAGTCTAAGCTGTTAGTCAAGTGGCAAGGCCCTTTGAGGTGACTAGATGAATAGGGCCCGTCGACTATGAAGTGTGGATGTCGGGGTGAAGGAAGGACACTCAGGTCTACCATGTAAACCTCCTCAAAGCCTGGAGAGACTGGGAAGGCCTGATGATTGTCCCGTATCCTCCAGAACCCAAGTTGGGGCCATTGGCGGGAGATCCAGAGGAGCCAGGGGCTGTGGCCATAAGCCCGGAGCTTGACCCAGTCCAGCAGGAGCAGGTACGACAGCTGATTTCAGCTTTTCCCACAGTCCTATCGACACAACCCAGGAAGACCATGCTGACCAGCCACCATATCGCCACCATCCCCAACCACAAAGTGAGGGAAAACCACCACCCACTCCCCAGGAAGATGTAGGAGATGGTAAGGAGAGAGCTCGACATGATGTTGACCCTGGGGGTGGTTGAAGAGTCGTGAAACGAATGGCAGAGCCCCATAGTACTAGTTCCCAAGCCAGATGGAACAGTCAGGTTCTGTATCAACTTCTGCAAGGTGAATGATTTCAGAGTAGCAGCCGTGTTAGTCTGTATCCGCAAAAAGAACAGGAGTACTTGTGGCACCTTAAAGACTAACAAATTTATTTTAGCATGAGCTTTCGTGAGCTACAGCTCACTTCTTCGGATGCATAGAATGGAACACACAGACAGGAGATCTTTATACATACAGAGAACATGAAAAGGTGGAAGTATGAATAACAACAGGAAAAGTCTAATCAATTGAGATGAGCTATCATCAGCAGGAGGAAAAAAAACTTTTTGGCGTGTCTGATGTCACATCACATCAGGGGCTCGTACACCTGCACATCTACCAACGTGATATATGCCATCATATGCCAGCAATGCCCCTCTGCCATGTACATTGGCCAAACCGGACAGTCTCTACGCAAAAGAATAAATAGACACAAATCTGACATCAGGAATCATAACATTCAAAAACCAGTGGGAGAACACTTCAACCTCTCTAATCACTCAGTGACAGACTTGAAGGTGGCAATTTTGCAACAAAAAAACTTCAAAAACAGACTCCAAAGAGAAACTGCTGAACTTGAATTAATATGCAAATTAGATACAATTAACTCTGGCCTAAACAGAGACTGGGAATGGTTGGGTCATTACACTAATTGAATCTATTTCCCTATGTTAAGTTCTCCTCACACCTTCTATGGGCCATCTTAATTATCACTTCAAAAGTTTTTTTTCCTCCTGCTGATGATAGCTCATCTCAATTGATTAGACACCGACCTCCTAAGAAAAGACAGCATTCCCAACACCATTCGGCCTCTACCAGTTTACAATGATGCCACGGGCTACATGGGGTCGCAGCTACCTTCCAGCAGCTCATGAATCAAGTGTTGAGCCCCCGCAGCACGTACGCCACAGCATACATCGACAACATTGTTGTTTACAGTGCCAACTGGGAGGAACATCTCCAGCACCTCGCTGAGGTGCTGCAAGCACTGGGCAAAACAGGTCTCACTGCAAACCCAGTCAAATGTCACTGGGGCCAAAGAGAAGTGACCTACCTGGGCTATATGGTGGGCCGAGGGAAACTCCGCTCTTTGGTAGGTAAGGTGGAAGCCTTGAAGAACTACCCGACCCCCACAACAAAAAAGCAAGTACGGCAGTTCTATCATCGGTTCATGCCTAACTTTGCAACGCTCGCCGCCCCCCTGACAGACTTGACAAGGAGCTCCCATCCACGGAAGGTCCAGTGGTCGGAAGACTGCGAGAAGCCCTTTTGCGCCCTGCAGGAACGATTAACACGGGAGCCAATACTGATCCAGCCTGACTTCGCAAGGCCCTTTATCCTCCAGACGAACACCTCAGAGGTAGGGTTGGGGGCTGTACTGTTGCAAGAGGTGGGGGGGAGAAGAACACCCCTTCTTGTACCTAAGCCGCAAGCTGTTCCCCCAAGAAACCCAGTATTCCACCATAGAGTGGGAGGGGTGTGTGACGGGGCAGAGCGGCCCTGCACTGGTACCGCAGGAGTTAACCCTTCCTTCCTAGCAGAGGAAGCCACGCCCCGGAAGCTCTGATGGGCATGCTCCAACTGGAGAACAAGTATAAAAGCCTGCAGACCAGCTCAGTCGGGGCTGACCACGGGCAGAGAAGGATACACACTGCCAGCTCCTGAAAAGGGAGAGCCTGCACACCAGGATCCAGGAGTCAGCCAAGCCAAGGCACTACCTGAGACCCCGATGGAGGACATCACAGGGGAGGAGCAGACTGAAGGACCCCCTGCCGCAGATGAACTGGTACTCACGGTAGGAAGTGACCCAGGGGAACTCTAGAGACAAATGGCGTTAGAGCTGTATTAATGCTTGGCGTGTTGCGGGCGGATCCCTGCCGACCGAGTGGCAAGGAGAGCTTACCATTACCAGGGCCCTGGGTCGGGGATCAGTGGAGAGGGTGGGCCCAAGTCCCCCTACCCTCTTACCCCCGAACCACGAGGGATCCTAGAGACTCCGGCCGCGAGGCCGCACTACCTCACCCATAAGAGGGGTTGTATAGACTCTGGCCGCTAGGCCGTGCTCTCCCACTCGTAAGGAGGGGGTGTATGGACTCTGGCCACTAAGCCGTGCTGCCCTGCTCGACAGAGCTGATGGGGGGGAAGAAGGCCAGGAAGCCGTAACCGACCACCTGCAGGGAGGTGGACATAAGGACTGGAGAGTGGTGAGGCGCCAACACTCCACCCCACCTCTGCCACAAAGGGGCGCTGCGGTGCCAGGCTCACCACAGAGAGGTATAGGAAAAAGAAGAAATAAGGTAGGGAAGGGGGAAAAAAAACAATGGGTGGGGGAGGGAGGCAGTGAGAGAGAAAGTCTGACCTTACAGGTAGTGATGGGGATATAGCCAGAGCTGGTGGAGATGGTAATGTCATCTAGGTCCCTCTCTTTCTGGCATAGTCAGAACATTTTCTCAGGACTGGGACAGGGAAGGCCCAGTGTTGTCATGGTGGATACCAGGTTCCCAAGAGATGGTGGGAGTGGCAGCCATGATGGTGAAGCTCACTCCTTCCTGTTCTCCCATCTTTCATTCACACAGCATTGTGGTTGTTAGTTTATCCCCCGAAGTCTCTTTCTGAGGACCCCACAGAGGAGTTATTGGTGGAATAGCCCATCACCTCATTATTTTGTTCACCAATTAGGCCTACTTTTCCACACACCTATTTTGGTTCCTTTAATTCCAGGCTGCAACTGGGCCAGCCACTTCCTGTTTACCCCCTCATGAATAAAGGTCATGCAGCCTACCTACGTTTCCCTTCTTGCACTGCTCAAATAAAACTTCACTTCAGGCTTTTTCTTGATAAAAAATAACCTGCTTGGGGACTGGGATAATTAAGCTAAAATAATCTGCAAATAAAACTTAAAATCTAAAACCAAAGACTATTTATAAATCCATACAACACAAGGTTCTTCTTTCATCTCCCAGGCCTTCCTGCCTGGGGCCTTTGTAGTCCCTCTCCTGGCTTGGACAAGGTTTCTTCAAGACCATCCTGCCTGGAGAGCTTTGCCTGCCTCAACAGGCCACTCCCAAGCCCTACGCAAAGGAGTCTCAGTCCTAACTCTCAGGACACTCTGCTCTCAAACCTGCTCACTCCTGTCTCTAATCCCTGAACATTCCCTCCTTCTTTGCATACTCCTACTGCTTTTTATATGGCAGTCACCCTGATTTCTCCTGGTGTGACTCATTCTGTGATCAGGGTTGGCTATCTCCAGCCCTCCAGCGGCAAGCCACCAAGTCCCACACTTCTTTTGTTTACCAGGCATGATCTTAACACAGTCCTTGAATTATATTTGTAGGCCTTTTAGTTTCGATTAATTCAGTCTGTCTCCCTTTTGCATATTTTCCCATCAAAATTTATTGTTATAAATTACTGTGCCATTTTATAATCTTTTACTTTCTTTCCCACACTTGATTTTACAAATAGGGTAATTTTGTAGGCCTAATTATTATAACGGGGCTCTCAAACTGTGGGAAATATATGAATAAGACCCTTGAGAAATCTAGAAACTGTGGGGTGGGAAAATATGCTGTGACCCTAGATGGGAGGATGATGAGCAAATATTGCTGCTAAATCCTAGAATCCTAGAATTGTAGGAGTGGAAGGACCACAAGAAGCTATCCAGTCCAGTGCTTTGCACTCCTGGCAGGACTAAGTATTATCTAGACTACCATATGCCCTTATGCAGCTGATTGATAGTTCTGAATTCTTTAGGGATGGAAGATAGTTCAGAATAGTATGAATTGTGGCATCTAAGGGAGACTGTAGGTATTGTGATGCCCTAAAAGAGAACTCCTTCTATTCAGCTGCATAGGTCAGTGTAGTAGAACCCTCCCTGCTATGCACCCATATCTTCAGGCCTTGAGATTAACAACTTCTTTCAATGGTAATTTACCAGTAAGCAACCACTCTGTCAGAAGCAATGATACTAGATCCAGATGTAGGATCTGATCTCATTCTGGGAAAGCACATTGGATAAGACATGTCATGTTCCTGGGGCTGAGTTGATAAGTTCATTTACATTTGAGTACCAAAACTGCCTGGGCCAAACTGGAGTTAGCATATTCATCTCTGCTAAATCGTTTATGAGTTTCCTTAGGACCCTCGGTATTAACAATATCTGTGGATAGACATAAATTATTCCTGGAGTCCATGAGATGATAAAAGCACCCAAGGAGGCTGAGCTCAGACCCTCCCTCCACCTGCTCCCCAAGCAAATATTTGGCATTTCTTATTCTGCACTTAATCAAATAGGTCTACTAACACGTATCCTACCTGCAGAAGATGCTCTGCAGGATTGAGTCCTTAACAGTCCATTCATGATTGTCTGTGAATTGCCTGCTGAGTTAGTCTGCTATGACATTCTTCAAGCCTGGTAGATGCAGAGCTACTGGCATTCTTTGGTGACAAATGCACTGGCTACATAGTTGAACTGCTTCTTACCAAAGCGGGGGGAGAGGATGATCATATTCCTCCCTATCTGTTGATGTAAAAGACTGTGATTGTGTTTTCTGTCATTATCTAGACTGCTAGTCAATTTAGTAGAGGAGGAAATATTGTGCTTGCTAGATGAATACCTCTGAGTTCTAGTACATTTATGTGAAGGTAAGTCTCTTATTGAGACTTTGCATCTGTACATCTGTACTACCCAAGTGTGGCATCCATCACCAACATCTTGGCAGGCAGATGTGGACAAAATTGTACTTCTTTGCATACCCGGAAGGGGTCTTCTCATCAGTTTAACAATGAGAGGACTTCTCAGGGAATATGCACCCTCATGTTCATCTGATATCTGTTGGTTAGATTAACTGATTTCAATCCACACTGTCATGGACTGTAGGTAAAGTCTGGTATTCTGTGTGACATAGGTGCATGGAGCCATATGACCCAGGAGTCTGAGGCATACTCTTACATGTAGTGTTGTTGTAGCCATGTTGGACTCAGAATATTAGGGAGACAAAGTGGGTGAGATATTACCTCACCCATCTTGTCTGTCTCACACTTACAGACATTTGTGGATGAGGTTGCATCTGGTTGATGAGGTCAGTTACGGTCTTGACTCTCTCTGAGGCAGAAAAGCCCTGGCCAATGTGGATTCTAGCACTGCCTCCATGAACCCTGTTTTTTGGGTTGGCAACAGTAGTGACTTTTCTTTGCTGATCCTGAGTCCCAGCATGGTGAAAATATGTAGGATTAGGTGCATGGAATCATTCACCTACTGTGTTGATCTTCCACAGACACAGAAATCACTGAGGTACCAGTATACTTGGATTCCTTATTTCCTTAGATGAGCAGTCATGACTGCCGAACACTTGCTGAATACTCTTGGTGCTGTAGAAAGAGCAAAGAGCAGGACTCTGTACTGGTATGACAAGCTACCATCTGGAATCTAAGGCCTGGTCTACACTGGGGGGGGGGGAGGGTCGAACTAAGGTACGCAACTTCAGCTACGCGAATAGCGTAGCTGAAGTCGAACTACCTTAGTTCGAACTACTTACCCGTCCTCACGGCGCGGGATCGATGTCCGCAGCTCCCCCATCGACTCCGCCACCGCCGTTCGCGGTGGTGGAGTTCCGGAGTCGACGGGAGCATGTTCGGAGTTCGATATATCGCGTCTAGATATAGAACTCCGAGAAGTCGATTGCTACCCGCCGATCCGGGCGGGTAGCATGGACGTACCCTAAGGTACTTCCTGTGTGCTGGGTAATTTGACATTTGAAACTGTGCATCCTGTAAACTGAGAACCACAAACCACTCTTGCAGATCTAATGATGGGATTATAGAGTACGTCTACACTGCATTTAGAACACGAACTGAAACCCCAGCTCTGGAACCTTTCCCCCCTGTAGGACCCCAGAGCCCGAGCTCCAGCCCAAGCCCGAACATCTACATCACAATTAAACAGCCCCTTAGCCCAAGCCCAGCGAGCTCAAGTCAGCTGGCATGGGCCAGCCACAGGTGTCTAATTTTAGTATAGACATATCCATAGAGGTCAGAGTTACGAACCTGAATTTGACAGTTGAGCTTACTTCACTCGTTATGCCCTTGGGTGGGAGCTGGAACATGAGGGTATCTGGGGTTCTGGCGCAGCTGCAATAGATACTACAGATTAAAAGAATCAGATACTATGCACATGAGGTGAATGCACATCAGAAGTATAATCCGTGGACAATCATTCAAAGCAGCAGCAATATTTTAGAATACCACAATAGATCATTGTCAAGCATGAATCTTATGTACTTTCTGTCTCTTTTTCTTCCTCAGATAAGAAAATGAGATCTTTAAGACTGCAAACCAGTCATGAGACAAAAATGAATTATTTTCAAAGATCCCAACATTTTCATTTTTTCATGCATTTGTTCAGCTTTTTTAGATTAAATACTGAAAGAAGTCCTCCACTGAACTTAAGAAAAATAAAATATCAAGAATAGAAACCACTACTTTGAAAAAAAAATCTCCTCTAATAGTACTCTCTCATGAGAGAGATGCATGAAATATGATTATAAATCCACTGAAAATGAAGGACATTGCCCTTCCCTACAATTTCCAATACTCATTGTGGGTGTTAATAATTTCCAAGGAATCTTGCATGCATGGTGGAACTTGTAGATGAATGTTCTTCTGCAAGCATAAGATGTTGCCTCATTCCAAAGATGTATGTGCAGTCCTAGACAGAATAAATAGAAACCCAGGACCAGGTTTGAGCACATACACAGATCTTGGCTGTGCACATAATACCAGGTTTTTTGAAAAGACACTTCTGTACATTGTCCAGTTATACTGCCTACTTTTCCCCCCTCCTCCAGGGCAGCTGAAGTTCACAGGAGTCAAGGAAGGTCAGATACTATTTGCAGCTTGAGCATGGTATACTGAACTGGGGTCCTGGCAAGGCACCTGCAAATAATAAGAAGAAACTATGCCAATATTCAAAGAATTTTGAATCACATATTGACTGAATGTTGCATGTTGTGGAATGTGAAGTTTAAAGCACACACAGATAATTAGAATGGGAAATCTTTTTCTCCTTACAAACAATTTTTTCCCCTGAATTCTTACATTTTTCTTTGGATAAGTCCCTTGTTTTACAATTAGACAAAGTTTGACATGGACGCAGCACTGAGGAGTTAATCAAGTATGGTAAATATGGTAGCAACATTTGAGGAGGGTGTTGGGGACTGGGGAACAGAAAAGGGCCTGGTCTTACAATAAACTGTCCTTGCCAGGACCCCAGTTCAGTATACCATGCTCAAGCTGCATATTATTTTTTAATGTTATTGTAGATAAAGAAGCTGGAGAAGATTACAAATAGATATATGAAAGAAATGAAACAGCTTCAACATCTATACCAAGAAGTGTTGGGGGAAAAAATGGTCCATTACAAGCAAGGATTGAAAACCCATGTGCCAACTGCTTAAAATGAACAAGAGGTATTTTCAAATGACTTGAATATTTTTTTCAAGTTTAAGACATATTTTGAGATATGATTTATTACTTTAAAACTTTTTGTGAACTTTTTGTACTGATGTCACAGAAAGATGCTTTTATGTGGTGTTTTGCCTTGGCAGATATCTTGCAAAGAGGACATAATCCAGACCCTGAAAATGCAAAAAATCGATAATGAGGACAAAAAGGTAAAGTAAGTTTTACATTTAAATAATGTTTAGGATATTTTTTTCTTGTTTTAGTATTTTTCATGTGAGTTAAATTTAGGCATGATGTAATTGTTAGAAAATGTTATTTCTTCATAATTAATTTGGAAAAATATTAACTTAATTTTGAAAAAGACAATTTAGTATTATATGAAATCAGTATAGTTTTAATTAAACAATTTCATTTATGTTTATATGTAATCAATAGGTATATTCTATAAAGATAACAGTATGTATAAACCACCTTTTTCATATATATACAGTATGTGTATATTTTTATACAGTATGTGCAAACATTCAACATATGTATTATACATATACAGTATGTATAAACCATGTCATAGGTCTCACCCCCACTTGGAGCTGTTGGGCTCCAATGTGGGGACCTGACTTGGTTTCCCTCTAAACTAAAATCCTAGTTTAGATCTAGTAAGCTGCCACCACTCAATCAGGAAATGTGGATTGAGACACAGTCCTTCCCCAAAATCCTAGGGGATTCCAAGAGCCCCAAATCCATGGAGTTCTTACACCCAGGAGAAACAAACCATTCCCCCTGCTTCCTCCCCCCTCCCTTTTCCTAGGAGAGATACCGGGATCTAACTACAGAGGGATACCTCCCCCTTCTCTTTCCCTGAGAATCCACCTTGCAAGGAGAATCCGCCTTGCATCCGAAGAAGTGGGTATTCACCCACGAAAGCTCATGTTGCAAAACGTCTGTTAGTCTATAAGGTGCCACAGGATTCTTTGCTGCTTTTACAGAACCAGACTAACACGGCTACCCCTCTGATACTTGCCACCTTTTTCATTATATATTAGGAACAATGTTGGGATAGTGATTGAGATGATTCTTGAAACATCTTACAGATTCAGCATCAAGAAAAATTACTTGAGCAATTACATGAAAAACACTTCAGTGTAATAGATAGTGTCAAAAAGAAAGAAGAGAAAATTAATTCACTGGGCGACAGTTGGAAAAAGCATGCACTGCAAAGAAAGAACATCTGTAACATTTTTCTTTTTTAAAAAAATAAGATTTTAGGTTGAAGAAAACTACACATCACATTTTCAAGGAACATGATTGATATAACATAGTTTTAAATTTTTAAGTGTTAATTCACCTATTTTTGGTAAGTAATCCCCAATTTAGACCACAGTTTGATTTAAAATGAAAAAAGTCAATAAGTGTAGTTTTAGATGCAATTTAAATGTTTTTACTAAAATGTATGTTCCTTGTCTCTAGTTATTTTCTACCAAATGATAGAGAAGTGTTCAATAGTCAATTTGTAATTATATAGATTTCATTATAAACATTAGCCAAATTACATGGATAAGACTATCAATTGCAACATCGAAACTTTAACAAGTTTAAAATCATGGATCCTGTTACTTTCTTGATGCCCTCCAGTTTCCTCAATAACTTCTTAGCTCTTCAACAACCTGACTCATTTATTAAGCACCCTGTAGGAAATTTTGTGAGTGCTAGGTCAGAAACTCATTGTAAGACAGAAACAGAACTGGGCGTTGAGACAGGGTATCATAGCATGAATCATCAGTGACTCCATGCTGGGCTCCTCAAAGCAGGAGAGGCCATACTTGAATGCAGAGGCATAGGTCTGCTTTTTCATGGTTTAGAACTATGGCTTTTTATATCACATATTACTCTGTAGTTGACATCAGGTTGGATTAGATTGGATCATGACAGTGTTTGGCTTGTTTGGTGCTTCTATCTTTGTTACAGGACTGAAGGAAACAGTCTGCATTGAGGCTGGTTGAAGTTGTTCTCTGCCAAGGGCAGTAGCAGCCAGTTGCAGCCGCACCGCAAAATGACAATTGTATGAAGCAAAATGAGGAAAAGTTTAAAATTGGAGACATACAACAAGACAAGCTTAATCTAGTTATTGTTCAGTAACAATAACATCTTAGCTGTAATGGCTGGTATTGGATATTGCTGACTGGAGAAACTGGCTGATTGTTATGACAACAGGGATGAGACATCTAGCACATGTAAAAATTTATTTTGGCTTTAATCTTATTCCAGTCTGAGCTCATCAGGAGGGGAAATCACTGAGAAATACACTCTTTGAATCTAGGCATAATGTCCAGGCAGCCTGACTTCAGTATGGCAAATAGCTGTAGTGAAGGCAAACTCTCCATAGCTTTAAATACAGCATGCATTTGAAAGATTCTAGGGAACACATCTCTGGACTCCTATGTGCTGTGTTGTAGATAACCTCACAAACCGAGTGCAAACATACAACACTGTGATTTCAGGCGGCATATTCTCTGCAGGTTAAAAGCATTAGTCCCACTGTTTGCCTCAGTGTTGAATGTTTGCACACATATTGCAGTTAGAATTCCATGCATATTAGAGTTCTGTTTTCAGGATAATGAAAAGATGCTTTGAGAGGAGAGTAGTGCAGAGCAAAGAGTTATTTAATGCATAGTAAAGTATTTGGATGGTCTGAGTCATCTGAAATAGTGATAGTTTAACCTATCAAAATACAATCTGCAGAAAACTGTAGCCTGGATATAAATAAGTCATCTCAATAAAGGTGATGAGGGAGTGAAAAAGTGTGAGGGCAATTTTGACCTCATGTATAGCACAGGACATACAACTTCCCCAAAATAATTCTTAGAGCAGATCTTCTGGAAAAACATCCAATTTTCATTTTAAAACTTCCAATGATGGAGAATCCACCATGACCCCTGGTAAACTGTTCCAACTTTTAATTACCCTCACCATTATAAAATTACTCTCTTATTTCCAGCTCGAACTTGTCTAGCTTCAACTTCCAGCCATTGGATTGTGTTATACCTTTCTCTGCTAGACTGAAGAGCCCATTAATAAATAGTTGTTCTCCATGTAGCTACTTCTAGACCATAATCAAGTCACACTTTAACCTTCTCCTTGTTAAGCTAAATAGATTGAGCTCCTTGGAGTCTCTCATTATAAGACATGTTTTCTAATCCTTTTCTCATTCCCATGGCTCTTCTCTGAATCCTCTCCAATGTATCAACATTCTCCCTGAATTGTGGACACCTGAACTAGACACGATATTCCAGCAATGGTCACATCAATGCCAAACACTAAAATAATCTCTCTACTCATACTCAAGATTCCCCTGTTTATGCATCCAAGGATCACATTTGCTCTTTTGACCACAGCATCGCACTGTGAACTCATGTACATCTGATTATCTACCATGACCCCCAAATCTTTTTCAGAGTCATTACTTTCCAATATAGAGTGCCCCATCCTGTTAGCATGTCCTACATTCTTTGTTCCTAGATGTATACGTTTACACTTAGACACATTAACACATTGTTTGTTTGCATCTAGTTTACCAAGCGATCTAGATCACTCTGAATCAGTGGCCTCTCCTCTTCATTACTTATCACTCCCACAATTTTTGTGGCACCTGCAACTTTATCCATGATGATTTTATGTTTTCTTCCAGGTCATTGTGAAGGGGTGCACAAACCCACTCTGTAGAAGTTAGGGTTAAGGAGTTGCTCTGGACCTGGACACAGGAGGCCATACCCCGCTGTCCCTGCTGGGCATGCTCACAGTGAAGGCTGAGTTCAAAAGGGAGCAACTCAGCCCAGTCTAGGCAGACAGAGTGGGAGAGCAGTTGGATGATGCAGCCTCCTGCAGAGAAGTTGCCAAGGTTCCCACAGGCTGGGACTAAGCCCTAAAGTCAAGCCTCCACAGACCCTTTTATCTATGTTATCCTCAAAAAGGAGAATAAAAATATATAGAGACAGATAGGTTTTAAAATTTATCTATGGCAGCTCACAAATGCCACATATATTCACAAAAAATCAATAGGAAAAAAACCCTAAACCAATAAATAAATAAATAACAAATAAGCAAACAAACAAAGATAATGTTTTCACCCCTCTTAGCCATGAGGCCGAGAAGCGAAACAATAAACAAATGCAAACTTCTGGAAACAAAATTACTGGTTAAATAATACTAATAGCTAATTACTTTAAATCAGAGAATGTACTGTATTATATTTTAAAATTAGCCATTTGCACACTGATACCAGTCAGCTCTGTGTTCTTGGGGAACCAGCATGCAGTATCCAGCCTGTCTGACTCATGAAAGACACCCCTTCCCCCCCACCCCCCGGAATCTCTGCTTGAACCAAAACCGATCAGAGAAAAGACTTACAGAGAGCAATGAAGGGTGGTTGGAGCCACACCTAGACCCCTCCTTACAAGGGTGACAAGAACAAAGGCAACTCCCCTAGCCTCATCTGCATCAAAGATGGGACAGGGAGGCATCTCCATTAGCATACAGAATGGAGAACAGAGAACTGCACTGAACTCTGGGACCAGAAAAGCAGGGAAGTGCTGCATCATGGGAATTTCTGCTCCAGATGTTAATGAACCCATGCCTGCACACACCCTGCACAGCAGTTATCAGACCAATTCTAGTAATGAATCCTTGACTGATATCCAAAATACTGAAGCAGCGTAATTGCATTCTGAGCTCCCTGCAAGAAACATCAGCCATAGCTAGGAGTGATCAGCTCCTATTGTCTAGCCTAAAGAAAACCCTTGAATCATCAGTTTACCCATAAACAAACAAGTGTTCTCCCTTGAACCATTGTATTTTCCCTACAAAAATTTTCCTGGCACTCCAGTAAGTGTTCTGATGCTTGGTACAACCTATGCATCAGTTCCACTGGGATTTCATCTTCTCCTGACTGATTGTGCTGGGGGCTCTGCCTGTCTCCAGTACTCAGGACCCTGAGCTACCACCATCACCTGGGAACCCCGACCAGTTGAAGCTTCATGGAAGTGGTGAGATCCCTCTCTTTCTCTCTCTGTTTTCTTTTCTATCTCAGGTATAACTTTCTAACCCTGACTTGTTTGATCAGGTATAGTTTTCTATATATCACTTTTGTAACCTTTAATAAGGTAACTCTTATGTTGGTTTAGGCTCTCCTTGTGTAGTTATCACTATTATTCAATAAATAACTGTTATGGTTAAGCTGGTTGCTTCTCTCTCTCTCTGAAGTTTACTCTTTGGTGTTTTTAGCTTCCCCATTTAGTCTGCAGCAATCCTTCTTTAACCTAAGCTAAAGATCCCTGCAGCGCCCAAAAATACTGTGGGGTTTGCTCATCATGTCGGTTACTAACAGTACAATTGTGACTTGAAAGTGGGGATAGGGACGTGCTGAACCTGTGACGGTGGCAGCTTGGAAGTGCTGCTCAACCCAGTCCGCTAAGTACAGGGGCATATAAGGGTGGCAGCCTGGAAGTGCTGTTCGACCCAGCCTGCTCAGGCTTACTCTATTCTGGTGCGGTACTTTTGGCACATAAGGGTGGCAGCTTGAAAATGCTGCTTGGCCCAGTCTATTGAGCCCAGGGGCATATAAGGGTGGCTGCTTGACCAGTCTGCTCAGACTTGTTCTGTGTGTGTGTGTTCGTTCATCTGGAGGAACCTAGCCCTAAGGAATCTACATCCTGCAGGATAGTTCCATTGGGAGGGGACTTGCAGAAGGGAGAAATAGAGCTCCGTATGAAAACACAAGTGACACAAGCAATACATTGATAGAATTACAGAAACCCCCCACCCCCAGAAGAGTAACCCTAATAAATGAGCATACCCGAAAGTAACGGGCAAATCTGGTAACAACACAACAAAGTGGGATATTTGGAAGATTTGGAGACTGAGAGCCACTGTGATCAATATGGAGCAGGAGGTCTCAGGGCTAGAGAGGATTGACTGAGCACAGAGGCTCTAGGAGTGATACCGGGACACCTTCCACTCTGTCCTTAGCAGCAGCTAGAGGAGGCAGTGGGCAGGAAGGGGGATGGATGCTGAGTCTATGTGGCTCGTTCCCTACCCAGTTTGCAAAGCTAAGCATCCTCAGCCTGGGCTGCAGCATTTGCAGCAGGCACGTGGCAGGGAGCTGAATGCTGGGGATGTGAACAAGGCAGGGAGGAAGCAGGGGCTCCATTTCAGATTCTGGGGGAGGGGAGCAATGTTAGCACCTGAAAACTATTATTTTTTGCAGATGATAACTTAGAAATTAGCTGACAAGAGCACTGTATCTAATTCCTATATAAAGAAAGAAAAAAAATACAAATACCAATTTAAGACATATTTTAAATTCATATGTAAATTTAGGACAACCAGGAGATAATACAAAATATTCCCAATCCCAAGACTTGAGGTATCAGTTCTGGAGCCTTAACACAGCTATCAGAAACACAAATTTGATATTTTGTACATTATCTTTAGTAGAGAAAAATAAAAATAAATAAAATCTGCTTAAAACAGATGTTACTGCCATTATCTACTCTATTTTAGTCAATTGTTTTTCACCTCACTAAACACATATTTATTTCATTTTAATATAGAGGGTTTTTTCCCTCTTTTACTAAGAATGGGAATTTTATTTTTCTAATTATTTTGGCATTTAAGTTTACCAATCACAATCATGTACGTGACTCAATAACATTTGATTCCATCATTACTATGTAATGTATCAGACTTGGAACCACATTTAATTTTGTATAAATTTTAAGTTATTTTACAGATATAATTAAAATTATAATTTGAAAGTAAGCGACCTTCATCTGCACAGTGTATAAAATTATGTTTAGCTAATGTGTTTTTTTTAAACTGGCACTGCTAAGGTGAGTATGAGCTAAATTTACATTCTAGAAGGATACTACTATTTGATTGTACCACTTTAAATAAAGAATGACAAAGCACAATATAATTATAAAAGTAATAGTGATCATTACTCCAACCAGGACAGGTTAGGAATTTTAGAACTCACTACTCAAAGAATTAAATTTAAGGATAAGAGAGAAATAAAATTATGAAATGCACAGACTAGTAAAAAAACTAATATAATAGTATTAGCGGCACCTTATAGACTAACAGACGTTTTGCAGCATGAGCTTTCGTGGGTGAATGCCCACTTCGTCGGATGCAAGAGTGGAAATTTCCAGGGGCAGGTAAATATAAGCAAGCAAGAAGCAAGCTAGAGATAACGAGGTTAGATCAATCAGGGAGGATGAGGCCCTGTTCTAGCAGTTGAGGTATGAAAACCAAGGGAGGAGAAACTGGTTCTGTAGTTGGCAAGCCATTCACAGTCTTTGTTTAATCCTAAACTGATGGTGTCAAATTTGCAAATGAACTGAAGCTCAGCAGTTTCTCTTAGAAGTCTGGTCCTAAAGTTGGAGGACCTTTAGGACCAGACTTCTAAGAGAAACTGCTGAGCTTCAGTTCATTTGCAAATTTGACACCATCAGTTTAGGATTAAACAAAGACTGTGAATGGCTTGCCAACTACAGAACCAGTTTCTCCTCCCTTGGTTTTCACACCTCAACTGCTAGAACAGGGCCTCATCCTCCCTGATTGATCTAACCTCGTTATCTCTAGCTTGCTTCTTGCTTGCTTATATTTACCTGCCCCTGGAAATTTCCACTCTTGCATCCGACGAAGTGGGCATTCACCCACGAAAGCTCATGCTGCAAAACGTCTGTTAGGCTATAAGGTGCCACAGGATTCTTTGCTGCTTTTACAGAACTAGACTAACACGGCTACCTCTCTGATACTATAATAGTATTGTAATGCCTAATGAACTATGAAAGAATACAATTACAGAGAATACATGCGCATTGTGCATTTTGACAGGAAGTACCAAGAAGTAACAACAACAACAACAGAAGTTTGTGACAGTGTGTGTGTGTGTGTGTCTGCGTGTTGAAGGGAGTGTGTGAGAGAGACTGTGTGTGTTGCGAGACTGTGTGTTGGGGGAGTTTGTGTAGAAGACCTTGTGTGTGTGTGTGTGTGAGAGAGAGAGAGTGTGTGTATGTGTTGGGGGAAGTGTGTGGAAGAGAGAGAGAGAGTGGGGGAGTGTGTGAGGAAGACTATGTGTGTGAGAGCGTGTGTGTGTTGGGGGAGTGTGTGCAGCATAGTGTGTGTGTGTGTGAGAGAGAGAGTGTGCTGGGGGAGTGTGTGAAGGAGACTGTGTCTGTGTGTGTGCGTGTGAGAGAGAAAGAGAGAGCATTTGGGGGGAGTGACTATGGGAGATAGTGTGTGCCTGAGTGAGTGTGTCAGTGTGCTGTATCTTTAAGCTGAGCACTCAGGAGCCTGAACACTTGATCAGTTCAGCAGCAGCCACAGTTCCCACTCCTGAGCCAGAGGCACCAGCACAGACAGGCTCCCTATCCCCCCACCGCAGCTCAGCAGAGACCCACTTTACCCTCTAGTATTGAGTGAGCTGCCCCAGCACTCCATCAGCCATGGATCAACTACCCAAAGAAGGGGAGATTGCAGTGGCAGGAGCTGGGCAACCAGAGAGGAGCGGCTGTGGCCCAGGTGCTCAGCTCTGGGAGAGGTGGCTACAGGTGGGGCTAAGGCAAATTTTGGATCGACTATAGCCACTCCAAGCACCGAATCTGGCTTCTAAATGGAGTCAGGGCTTCTATCAACAGTCCTCTTTGTTGGATGTCTTCAACTCTTTTCTTTCTTGCTGCTGTAGGATCATAGGATTAGCAGAAGGTATGAAAGTAAGGGAAGTAGATGGAGGACTCTGCCCCTGGGGGAAGTAGATAGGAACAGTGTAGGCACTCAGAATTATGGGGAAGCAGATGATAAAGTAAAGGAGGATGGAAATCAGAAGAGGGAATGGATGGGAATTGAAAAAGAGGTTGGGCACTGATCGTGGAAGGACAAAACAGTGGGTTAGGTGGGAAGAGAGTGGATACTGGTGGGAGGAAAGAAGCAATTGGTAAGAACTAAAAGGATCCTAGATCATAGGGAAAGGGGGAAAGCAGCAGGAAAGATGGAATAGAGAAGAGTAAGGTTCTTAAAAACTGGATGCAGCTTAGTATGCAGCTAAAGGAAATTCAGACTGGATAATACAGTGAAGAGGGAGCAGTTAAAAGAAGTAATAGGTGGAACTGGGAAGAGGGCTTGATACTCATGGAATGGGGTCACAATCTTATGTTAAGAGATAGTGGTCCCTTCTGGTCATAAAACCTAAGACTCTATTATTCAAGGTCTAAAAATCCTGCCTTACAGAGATTCAATGTATTTAGATTATACAAGAGAAGGTTCAGAGATGACACGATTACAGTCTATAAGTACCTATATTGGGAGATTACTGATAGTAGAAGGCCCTTTAATGTAGCAGAAAAAGGCATAACAAGATCCAATGCCTAGAAGCTGAAGTTAGATAAATTCAGACTTGAAATAAAAAACCTTAAATTTTACAAGTGAGGATAACTGATCATTGGAACAACTTATCTAGGACATGAGGGTTAATAGTGACTAGATATTCAAGCAGTTAACATTAACAATGAGGGGGAAGAACAGAAGCCAGAATAGAGAAAGAACAGGTTAAAGAATATTTCGATAAGCTAGATGAACTCAATTTGGGAGGACCCGATGAAATTCACCAGAGGACCCTTATGGAATTAGCTCAAGCAATCTCAGGACCATTAGAGATTATCTTTGAGAACTCAAAGAGGACAGATGAAGTCCCAGAACACTGGTGAAAGGCAAATATAGTGTCTATCCTTAAAAAGGGCAACAAAGAGAACCTTGGAAATTATAGAGCAGACAACCTAATTTTGGTATCTGGGAAAATACTAGTATAAATTATTAAATAATCAATTTGTAATGGACCTTGAGAATAATAGGGTAATAAGGAAGAGCCAACATGGATTGGTCAAGAACAAATCATACCAAACCAACCTAAATTTCCTTCTTTGGCAGGGTTATTGGTCTAGTGGATGAGGAGAATCTGTAGACATGATACATCTTGATTTTAGTAAGGCTTTTAACACAGTTGCACATTACATTCTTATAAGCAAAGTAGGGAAATGTGGTGTAAACGGGTTGACTCACCCCTACGGCACCTCCTGCTGGTGACTCATGGAATTAGCTCCGTCCAGCGCCGGAGCGCCCTCTGCAGGCCAGTGATCCACCTGTTCGTCTGGCCCCCGTGTCCCTCCCTGGACCCGGTGCCCCTTTCTCTGGGGTGCTGCCCCCTGGCAATAACCCCCGTCTCTCTGGGTCTCCCCTCCTTAGGTAACCCTCACCCTCTATCCCTACCTTGCCTCAGTGTATGGCTACTGCCAGTCATTGTCTAGCCTCCCACTCTGGGCAGACTGCAATCTCAGCCAACTCATCCCTGGCAAGGAGGGTTTGGACCTGCTGCTTTGTCCTACCCCTGGGCCGCCCTCTGCAACCCACAGTACCTATCAGCCCACTCCTAGGCCGCAGCCTGGGGCTTTCTAGGCTGGAGCTCCCCGGCTCCTCAGCCTTCCCCAGCCCTGCTGCACTCAGGTACCTGGTCTCTCTTTCCCAGCAGCTAGGCCCATCTCTCTCTGAAGGCAGAAGAGAGACTGTCTGGGCTCCTAGCTTCCCTGCCTTTTATAAGGCCCTGCTCCTCAGTTTGGGGCATGGCCCCCAGCTGTAGCCACTTCCCCAATCAGCTCAGCTCTGTCAGGCCACTTTTAACCCCTTAAAACCCCGGAGCAGGGTCTACCCTGCTACATGTGGTCTAAATGAAATTACTATAAATTGGATACTCAGCTGGTTGAAAAAACATACTCAAAGAGTAGTTATCAGTGGCTCAGTGTCAAACTGGAAGGATGTATCTAGTAGGTCTTCCAAGGGTCTGTCCTGGGTCCAATACTATTCAATAGTTCCCTTAAGAACTTGGATAATGGAATGAAGAATATGCTTACAAAATGTCTGGATGACACCTAGCTGGGCAGGGGATGAAAGCATTTTGAAGGACAGGATTAGAGTTCAAAAGGACTTTGATAGACTGGAGAATTGGTCTGAAATCAACAAGATGAACTTCTATAAAGACAAGTGCAATGTACTTCACTTAGGAAGAACAAATCAAAAATATGAACAAAAACAGGGAATAACTGGTTAGGCAGTAGTAGTGCAGGAGAGGATATTAGGTTTATAGTGGATCACAAACTGAACGCGAAGGAACAACATGATGCACTGCAAAAAAGGCTAATATCACTGCTCTACAGCCAAAATGCTTCTGAAATAAATGTAGTCAAACTTTACTAATTCTGGGTCACTGAGAACGAAAATGATGCTTAAAATTGTTGATTGGCTCTAGTTTTCAAGTTATGCTATTGGGTCAGTATATACGACCCTTGACTTGGGAATAGCGGAGGATAAGTGAGTTATAAAGGGAAGGGATCTCAATTTAAACCAGAAATGACTAAACTACATTTTTGACTGGATCTATGAATAAATCTATGACTGGGTTTGGACAGTACTTGCTTTTTAGGCAAAACAATGAATGATGCAATCTGAAGCTGGTATTGCGTCATACATGATATGAATTGCATCATGTTATTCCTAGAAGTCATGGATGATGCAATCATAATGAAGCTTACATCACTCTGCTGAACAAATTGCCCTATATCAGCTCTAGCAATCATACAGTGTCGTGCTCTCTTATTTGTCAGTGTTTGATTTTGCAAAGGGACACATTTCTGTTTAGCCAAAGTGAGCAGAGATGCCTCGTACTTGTGTGAACAGGGCAGATAACTTCTGCTATGTTTGTGGTGAACTGACTTTTGCATCACAAAAGCGCAGTATAACCACTATGGTTAAGAAAGCCTATCACCTTTATTTTGGCTGCAAAACTGGAGATCAGGACAAGAGGTGGGCCCCACATATATGCTGCAACACTTGTGCAACAAATCTTCGCCAGTGGTTGAACAGGAAAAGGAAATCTATGCCTTTTGCAGTGCCAATGATTTGGAGAGAGCCAACAGATCATACCAGCAATTGTTACTTCTGCATGGTGCCTCCAGTTGGGAAAGGTGTCTTTCAAAGAAGAAAAAGTGGACTGTGCATTATCCAAACATTCCATCAGCTATACGCCCAGTACCCCACGGAGAAGGACTGCCGGTTCCTGATGCACCAGAATCATTTTCACTTGAGTCAGACGAGGAAGAGGAAGAGGATGAAACTTCTGGTCCTGAACCATCAATGTCACAGGACCCACATTTTCTCCCATCCTCCTCCTCTGAACCACACCTCATAACACAAGGTGAACTGAATGACCTTGTCAGGGATTTGGAACTACCCAAGAGTAAGGCAGAGCTGTTGGGCTCCAGACTACAGCAGTGGAATCTCCTGGCAGGTGATGTTAGGGTTTCCATGTTCCATGACCGTCAAAAGGATCTTGTCCCATTCTTCATGGAAGGTGATCTTGTAGCCTGCAAAAACATCGATGGTGTGATGGCAGCCCTCTGTTGGGAATAGAATGTGAAATGCTGAGATTGTTTAGGCTTCTGGGACGAGCCGATAATGCTGGAAATTGTGTATAAAGGGCTGACCTTGGGCGCGCTCTCATCGGCCAGCTAACTGTAAATAGGATGATAAGTCAAACAGGTGTGTAGGATGTTAATTAGGATGGGGGTACAGCTGCGGCTGTGTATATTTTGTTAACCAATTAGCAACTGTCTGATTGCTTGCGATAATGGGATATAAGAGCATGCTGGAAATGAATAAAGTACTCTCTGCTTATGATCACATGGGTTGTCAGACTCTGTCCCTGCTCCTCTGCGATGCAACAGCCCTCAACATCGTTCACGATCCAGATGAGTGGAGACTGTTCATTGATTCATCGAAGACGAGTCTTAAAGCTGTTTTACTGCATAATGGCAATGTTTTGCCATCAGTTCCAGTTGGTCATGCAGTCCATATGAAGGAAACCTATGACAACATGAAACATCTTTTGAGGTGCATAAACTATGACCAACATCAGTGGCAGCTTTGTGGCGATTTGAAGGTTGTTGCTCTCTCGCTTGATCTGCAGACTGGATACACAAAGTACTGCTGTTTTCTCTGTGAATGGGATAGTCGTGCAAGAGATTCCCACTACATCAAGAAAGATTGGCCACTCCGACAGTCATTGGAGCCTGGGAGGAAAAGTGTTCAGCATCCACCACTTGTTGAATCAAGGAAGATTTTGTTACCACCCTTACGCATCAAGCTGGGTCTGATGAAGAACTTTGTCAAGGCCATTGACAAAACACAAGCAGCTTTCAAGTACCTCCGTGGAAAATTTCCAAGGTTAAGTGAAGCTAAGATAAAGGAAGGTGTCTTTGTTGGTCCTCAGATTCGTGAACTTCTTCGAGATGATGCATTTGACCATGCACTGCGTGGCAAGGAAAAGATGGCATGGAAAGCCTTCCAGTTAGTGGCAATAAATTTTCTCGGAAACAACAAGGCAGACAACTACAGGTTGTTGGTGGAAAACCCTCCTCAAGGCCTACAAAAGCCTTGGTTGCAACATGTCACTAAAGATACATTTTTTGAACTCTCATCTAGATTTTTTTCCACCGAACTGCGGAGCAGTGAGCGACGAGCACGGTGAGCGATTTCACCAGGACATTGCAACAATGGAGAAACGCTATCAGGGCAAATGGAGCCCATCAATGCTTGCAGACTATTTCTGGACAGTGACAAGAGATGCTCCATTTAATGAATACAAGAGACAAGCCAAGAAGCGCCGAGTAGACACTGAATAGGACTAAACTATGTACATAATAGTTTTTTGCCTTTTGTTTCATAATAAATTTTATTTATATAACCCTTTTGCTGATTTTTACAGTGTTACATAAACAGGACAGGTGAAATATTATCATGTAAAGCAACCATAAACACATGAAAAGACCTAGGTTTACAATTTATGATTAAAACTCTACTATCTACACAATATACATAGACATCAAATGTAAAAACTTACATAACTTAGAAACAGTAGCCAATCAGTTGTTTTAATTGTCATATTTGAAATCAGCACATCAAAATACATAATAAATAGCATATTTTATCTCTGAAGCAGACGACTTCTCAAAAATTGTAGACCAGTGTATTCTGGGGTGTATTAACAGAAGTGTGATATCTAAGACATGGAAGGCAATTGTTCCACTCTCCTTAACACTGCTGAGGCCTCAGCTGGAGTATTGTGTCCAGTTTTGGTTTTCACATTTTAAGAAAGATGTGAACAAATTGTAGAGAATCAAGAGGAGAGCAACAAAAATGATAAAAGGTTAGAAAACCTGACCTCCGAAGAAAGGTGAAAAAAATCTGGATATGTTTAGTCTTGATAAAATAAGACTGAGGGGGGGTGGGGCCTCAAGACAGTTTTCAAATATGTTAAGGGCTGTTACAGAGAGGATGGTGATCATGTGTTCGCCATATCCACCAAAGCAGTGTTTCCCAAACTTGGGACGCCGCTTGTGCAGGGAAAGCCCCTGGCGGGCCGGGCTGGTTTGTTTACCTGCCACATCCACAGATCTGGCCGATCGCAGCTCCCACTGGCTACGGTTCACTGCTTCAGGCCAATGGGAGCTGCTGGAAGTGGCGCGGGCCAAGGGACATACTGGCCGCCACTTCCAGCAGCTCCTATTGGCCTGGAGGAGTGAACCGCTGCCAGTGGGAGCCGCAATCAGCCAGACCTGCGGACGTGGCAGGTAAACAAACTGGCCTCGCCTGCCAGGGGCTTCCCCTGCACAAGCGGCGTCCCAAGTTTGGGAAACACCGCACTAAAGGTAGGGCAAGAAGATCAGCTTAGTCTGCAGCAAGCGATATTTAAGTTAAATATTAGGAAACACTTTCTAGCAATAAGGATAGTTAAATACTGAAATAGGTTACCAAGGGAGGTTGTGAAATTCCTGTTATTGGAAGTTTTAAAAAACAGATTAGACAAACACGTGTCAGGGATGGTCTAGGTCAACGTTTCTCAAACTGGGGTCTGTTGACACTTTGGGAGACCACGAGGTTACTCCAGGGGGCCCGTGGGCCCCGCTGATCAACTCCTCCCTCACAGTGCCTCCTGGACTCTGGGGAAAGAGCGGAGGCAGGGCACACTCAGGGGAGGGGGCAGAATTATGTCCAGGGCCACTGGCCCCAGCTGATCAACTCCTCCTCCGCCCTCCCAGTGCCTCCTGCATGCTGTGCAACAGCTGTTTCCTGGGAGGGAGAGGGAGAGGGAGGAGCTGAAATGGGGTGAACTCGAAGGGAGGGGGTGGAAAAAGGAGGGGAATAGGAGGGGCAGGAGTGGAGCGGGGCAGGAAGAGGTGGGGTGGGGTCTTGGGAAAAGAGGCGGGGTGAGGAGTCCTCAGGTTGCTAAAGTTTGAGAACCGCTGGTCTAGGTATACTTGGTCCTGCCTCAGTGCTGGGGGATGATCTAGATGACATTTTCCAGATCTACATTTCTGTAAGTTTAGGATTATGGCTCCACCTCTACCAGGAAGCAAGGAAACTAACAACTGTTTTAATCAAGTCCAGTATAAAGGCTCAAGTCCTCCTTCCACCTCTGACAAGCAACTTTAAAAACAAAGAAAAAAAAGATAGAAAGATAATAATGCAAAGACACCCTCACCATCTGACAAGCAATCCCCAGTGGAAGGTGAGAAGGAAGGAAGATGCAGGAAAAGAAAGATAATGGCAAACATTTAACAATATATAATTTTTCTTTGTCAGACATCATGTCTTCCTCCATCCTACTGTTGTTTCTTTACATGAAGCTAGCAAGGAGGAAAGACTCTCAAATAGAGATGCCATGAACACATTCTCTATCTGCACCTGTGTGCAATATGAGTTGAGGAGTCAATTAACAAAGGAGAAGCCAAGAAATTAAGCATTAATTAGGGGTGAATAGAGAAAGAATTTGCAACAGATGTTGAATCTGGAGAGTCCTGAGGTCAGTCTCCAGAAAGGGAGGTTTAGTTCTGAGGAGGAGTGAATTTCTCTGTCCGAATAGAGATCTTTTTAACTATAAGTTGGCTGTGTCGGTTTCCAAAGCAAAATCTCTTTTCCCCAATGCCCTTCTCTCACTTCCTTTTTCATCATCCATATTTCTTAAGTGCCTTTATTTAGATTCCTTCCTTTTCTTTGTCTTTCATTTTTCATTCAACAGCTGGAAGAAAAATAATTTATAGAAAAGAATTGGAGCTGAGGACTGAGGCATATGACTGAACTCCATACTTCCAAGACAAGGAAGCAAAGAAAACTGAGGCAGAGGTGGGTTGGTTTGCACCCTTGCACTGGCCTTGACAGTTCTTTTTCTACTTGTTTCTTGGTAGGCAGAACTGTATTACTTAATGTAAGGGATCTATCATAGTAGAGTAGAAAGGAAAACTCGTGACAATACCATATAACTGGACAAAATGATGAGTTTGCGTTAATCCTCATTGCTTTATCTTCTAAATCATCAGAAGCATTCTGTTTTTAATTTGCTGATAGCTCTCCAGAAGTAGGTTTATGAATCTTTCATTCTTCCATTTCAGGGTGGATTGATTTAAATTACCAACTTTAATCATGATTTAAATCAGTAAGCAAGAAACCCTGATTTAAATCATCGATTTTAATCATGTTTTGCATTTGTAGTTTCTAGTACTTATTATCTAAGCAAATATTGATTCTCATTAGCTGGTAACCATTAAAACATTTTGATTTGCAACTATTTATATCTTTACAACTGAATTTGATGCTTCTTTTTGATAACCAGGAGACTACACTATATCTACACATTTATTTAAGCATTACTATTGCTTGATTTACATTTATTCAGATTCTCCATTGTGGACAATTTTTACTATATTAGAAAAGAGTGAATGATGCAATTCTTATTTACTAGATGATGATTAATATTTTACTTCTGATTTGTGTCAAAGTCTATTTGGGTGGAAATTCAAATTATTTAAAAAATGCACAAAATCAACATTTTAATTGTTTTAATTAAATAAACCTAACTTAAAAGTGTTGGATATATAAGGAAAAAAGGTTTTCAGAACATGTTTTGCATTTAAACTCGCTGATTTATTAAACAAAGGAATTATTATCTGCAGTCAATTAACTTAACTGATTGTTTTTGATCACCATGCCCATCAAGATTTTAGAACTGGTAGATCTCACACTTACTTTTAGTTTACACATTGGATGAGGAAAACAAGCTTTCCTGCTTTTTCAACTCCCAATTGGTTTATTAACTTTGACTGAACTAGTCATTGAACTGAACTAGTTGTATAAACTGAAATGAAAGAAATATCCTCTCTCCATTTGCAGCAGAGGCCACTGCTGTCAAAAGCTGGTTTAGCACATCAGCAAATTCTAGTTCTAAGTGCTTAGTCAATGACTTCCATCAGTTCAGTGGTATGATTTCTTTTAAAATTTGGCAGCAAACATATATTGCTTAATATTTTGTTTGTTTTTCATTAAAATGATTGTAATAGATAATAAGTTTAGGATTTAATATAGGTTGTCAGTTTCAACATTAATTTAAAAAAAAATAAACCTATATGTAATTTAAATTAAATATCAGATAGTTTCCATTTTAAAAAAATCAGTTATTATCCATTCCTTCATCTTCCTCATGTGATTTAGAGGAAACCATTTCTTACAGGAACCATAAGTTAACACATCCTGCCCACAAGTTATACATATAGTGATCAGGACTTATATGATTATCACTATGTAACAGTCTGCTCTCATACAATCTCACACAATCTTCTCAAACCAGCTTGATTTCCTTCTTTGACAGGGTAACTAGTTTGGTAGACAGGGGGAATGTGGTGGAATGCAGGTGTGGTGGAAGTACCATTAAGTACATAACTGGTTCAACAACTGCAAACGATGAGTAACTATTAATGGAATGACGTCAGATTGGAAGGAGGTCTCGAGTGGGGAACTTGGAGTTCTGCAAGGATTTGTTATGGATCCAGTGTAATTTAATGTCTTATTAACTACTTGGATGTAGGAACAAAGAGCATACTGATCAAAGCTGGGGGGGGGGGTTGAAAACAGTTTGCTAAACTTCAAAGGGACCTTGATAAATTGGAGAACCGGGCTATGGACAACAAAATGAAATTCAACAAAGACAAATATAAAGTGCTACACTTAGGGAAGAAAAAACAAATGCACAAATACAGGATGGGGGATAACTGGCTTGGCAGCAGCACTGTTGAGAAGGATATCAGAATTGCGATGGATCACAACCTCAACATGAGTCAACAGTGTGATGCTGTTACAAAAAAAACAAATGCAATTTTAGGTTGCATTAACAGAGTCATAGCATGCAAGTCACGGGAGGTGATAGTACCTCTCTATTTGGCATTGGTTAGGCCTCAGCTGGGGTACTGTGTCAAGAGATGTGAAGAAACTGGAAAGGATCCAGAAGCAAGTGGCAAAGGGATAGAATGCAAGCCATATGAGCAAAGGCTGAAGGAACTGGCTATGTTTAGTTTGGAAAAGAGGAGATTAAGGGAGGACATGATAGTGGTCTTCAAATACTTGAAAGGCTGCCATAAAAATGATGGAGCAAAGTTGTTTTCTCTTGCCACAGAGGGCAGGACAAGAGGCAATAGGTTCAAAATACAGCACAGTAGATTTAGATTAAATCTCAGGAAAAACTTCCTAACTGTAATAACAGTAGGACAATGGAACAGACTGCCTTGGGAAGTGATGGAAGCTCCTTCACTGGAGGCTTTCAAAAGGAGGCTGGATAACCATCTGTCTTGAATGGTTTAGACACAACAAATCCTGCATCTTAGCACAGGATTAGACTAGTTGACCCTGGTGGTCCCATCTAGCCCTATGGTTCTATGATTTTATAGTTCTAATCTTTCTGAAAAAATATATTAAGTCTCTGGTGTTACTCCTTGACTTTAGCAAAGCTTTTGATATGGTCTCCCACTGTATTCTTTCCAGCAAGTTAAAGAAGTATGGGCTGGATCAGGGGTCCCCAACACGTTGCCCGCTGGTGCCATGGCACCCGCGGGGGCATCTAAATGCGCCTGTGTCCTGGCCAGCGGTTGAGCATCCGCCGAAATGCTGCCGAATTTCGGCGGCATTTCGGTGATGATGCCTCTTGATGACACCACTTGTCGGCCATGCCTCTTGATGATGCCACCTGCTGCCGACAAACAACATCATCAAGAGGCATCGCCACCAAAACGCTGCAGAAATTTGATGGCATTTCGGCGGATGCTCCACTGCCGCCACTGTTCATTGTCTGGCGCCCGCCAGACGAAAAGGTTGGGGACCACTGGGCTGGATGAATGGACTATAAGGTGGCTAGATCGTTGGACTAGTTGGCAGCCGGTCTAGTTGGCAGCCGGTATCAAGCGGAGTGCCCCAAGGGTCAGTCCTGGGGCCAGTTTTGTTAAATATCTTCATTAATTATATGGAAGATGGCGTGGATTGCACCCTCAGCAAGTTTGCAGATGACACTAAACTGGGAGGAGTGGTAGATATGCTGGAGGGTAGGGATAGGATACAGAGGGACCTACACAAATTAGAGGATTGGGCCAAAAGAAATCGGATGAGGTTCAACAAGGATAAGTGCAGAGTCCTGCACTTAGGACGGAAGAATCCCATGCACTGCTACAGATTAGAGACCGAATGGCTAGGCAGCAGTTCTGCAGAAAAGGACCTAGGGGTTACAGTGGATGAGAAGCTGGATCTGAGTCAACAGTGTGCCCTTGTTGCCAAGAAGGCTAGCGGCATTTTGGGCTGTATAAATAGGGGCATTGCCAACAGATCGAGGGACGTGATCATTCCCCCCTCTACTCAGCACTGGTGAGGCCTCATCTGGAGTCCAGTTTTGGGCCCCACACTACAAAAAGGATGTGGACAAATTGGAAAGAGTCCAGCAGAGGGCAACAAAAATGATTAGGGGGCTGGAGCACATGACTTATGAAGAGAGGCTGAGGGAACTGGGATTGTTTAGTCTACAGAAGAGAAGAATGAGGGAGGATTTGGTAGCTGCTTTCAACTACCTGAAAGGGAGTTCCAAAGATGATGGCTCTAGATTGTTCTCAGTGGTACCAGATGACAGAACAAGGAGTAATGGTCTCAAGTTGCAGTGGGGGAGGTTTAGGTTGGATATTAGGAAAAACTTTTTCACCTAGGAGAGTGGTGAAGCACTGGAATGGGTTACCTAGGGAGGTGGTGGAATCTCCTTCCTTAAGAGATTTTTAAGGTCAGGCTTGACAAAGCTCTGGCTGGGATGATTTAGTTGGGGATTGGTCCTGCTTTGAGCAGCGGGTTGGACTAGATGACCTCCTGAGGTCCCTTCCAACCCTGCGATTCTATGATTCTATGATCCCTGTTAGAATTCAGTAAATCAATGTTATTCATCCTTTCATCAGTGCTGAAACATTAGGGCAAGTGTCACCTACTATGAATTGGTCTGTAGGTGTATCATAATATTAAATTATCTTGGGGTGCAAACAGTTGAAGAATAAAGCAATAAGTGACAATACAGTACACGTTAATAGGCAGATGGCATGCACCTCAGATGTATTTTAAGCATCATGTCTTCAACCACCTGAGAAGTGTACCAGTAGCCGACTAATAAACCCTCTGAATTGGCTTATTGTTATTAAGCTGTGGTTCATTAATTTTACATTTCATTCTTTTAAAATGCAGCTTTATGGGGATTTATTATTATTATTTATAATTTGTATTTTGGTAGCACATAGGAGCCCTATCTGAGATACAGACCAATTGTGTAAAGCACACGATATGCTTGGGCAATGCATCTTTCCACTATGAAAAAAAAAATCCTAGTAAAACATATTTTCTTTGCTCTTTTGATGTGTCTAATGTTTGTTAGGTTTTTTCCCTATATTTGTAAGGAGCTGTGAACTATTGAGATCTATATGAGTTAAAACATGCTATAGATGGCCAAAAGGTCCATTCACTGCAGCTTTTGTCCTCCAGCTCCTAATTCTGCACCCTTGCTTCCCTTTCCCCCCTCCCACTCCAAATTCTGCTTCTTTCATCCTCATCCTATGGAGTGTTGCTTTCCTAATAATTACAAATTACAAATACTCTGGCTCTGAGTCTAGACAACGTAAAGAACCTCACAGGCTATATCTGGCTGGAATGACCTCTGGTGATGACTGGTGAAAGATCTGCTCAAGCAGTCTGCCAGACCGTTCTTGACACCTGAAGGCTTTGAAGTGAATTGTGTTGGTGATGCAAAACTCCAAAAGCAGTATTGCCTCTTGGCACTCAGATATTCCAATCTGACCCCACCCTGTCTGTTCACATAGAACATCACTGCTGTGTTGTCCATAAGAAGTAGTAAATTCTCTTCCATAATATGGGGGAGGAAAGCAAGACAAACTACACAAATGGCTCTCAACTTTCTTACATTTATGTGGAGAGCTAAATCTTTGGCCAGCCAAAAGGTCTTGAGTCTGTAGATTCCCCAAGTGGGCTCCCCAAACTAGAGCAGAAGCATCTGTAACCAGAGTCAATGTGAGTTATGGAGGAATGAACAGAACTCCCATACATATTTTGGTTGGGTTCATCTACCATTTCAAATTAGCTAAGACTCCTATGGGCATTTTGCCCAATATGTCCAGTGGGTGTCAAATTCAGGAGTACGCTGACCTCAACCAGCAACTTCCTCAGATGAAGCCTGGCATGCCGGGTCATGTGCCTCAGGTCGTGAGGTCATGTGCCCCAGAAGTCAGTTCCTTACAGTGGTGGCTGGATGGGCCTTCAGGACTAACGAGATGGCTAACAGAGTTTGGAACCTGGTTTGCAGTAGGAAAGCCATGACTACTGTAGAATCCAGAACCTCTCCTATAAAGTTTATCTCTGAGCTGATGAGAAGACTGACTTTTCATTGCTGATCAGCACTCTGAATATGGACTGGATTTTGGCCACACTGAATTTTACCTCTTGGATCAATCTCTCACCAACCAGTCAGCCAGGTATGGAAACATTTGTACTCCTGTTTTTCTTAGGAATGTAGGTATTACCACCATGCATCTTGTAAATACTCACAGGTCCACAGATAGTCCAAAGGGCAGGACCATAAACTGATAGTGGGCATGTTTGACCATAAATCTGAGGAATCTCCTGTGGCTCTGATGGATTTCCACATGGAGCTATTCATTCCTCAAGGCGAGGTCAGCATACCAGCTGCCAGGATCTAGTGAGAGGATAATGGATGCTAGAGTGACCACGTGGAATTTTATTTTCTTTATATAAGTATTTAGCTCTTTGGGGCCTAATATGGATCTGAGACCTCCTTTTGTCTTTGGAATTAGGAAATAGCATGACTAAAACGCTTTCCCTCTGAGGAGAGGAGAAACCTCCTATATGGCTCCCAACCTGAGGAGTGACTACACCTCCCAAAGGAGGACCTACTCATGATAATGGTCCCTGAAGATGGGCAGGAAAGGAGGATGGGAGGGAGGAATAGAAATAAACTGAGGCGTGTATCCCAATTCCACCATGCTTAGGACCGACCAGTCTGTTATAATATGCGTCCAACCACTTAGGAAATGGAATCAGCTCTTGGAAAAAAATAGGGATAGGCATAGCTGGCATAAGGCAAACTGGTAAGCTGTCCTTGACAAAGCAGCGAAGAGTCTTGTGGCACCTTATAGACTAACAGACGTTTTGGAGCATGAGCTTTTGTGGATGAATACCCACTTCGTCGGATGCATCCGACGAAGTGGGTATTCACCCATGAAAGCTCATGCTCCAAAATGTCTGTTAGTCTATAAGGTGCCACAAGACTCTTTGCTGCTTTTACAGATCCAGACTAACACGGCTACCCCTCTGATACTTGTCCTTGACAAGGCAGTCAAACAGACTGCTTGGCATTCCCAGGCTGCCTGGATGAGCTCATAGCAGATGAAAAATGAGGAAGATGATGGTCTCCTCCTATGATCTTTCCTTTTCTCCTAGATTGGTCAAAGACAGGCAACGATGCATGATTGAGGGCAGAATTACTTCTTTCTAGGAACCAGAATACAAATCTGCAAAGACTTCAGACTGTGCAGCTTTTCAGCAGTCTACTAGGAATATATGTTTGGAGCCTCAATGGCGAGATCCTGGATAGTGTGCTGTACCTCCTGAGGAAGATCTGACTATTGGAGCCATGAACATCTATGTTTTGTGATAGCAGATTCCACTGCCCCAGAATCTGCCACATCCAAAGCTGTCTGATGAGAGCTACTAGCTGCCAGCTTTCTCTCATCCACTACTGCCTGAAACTCTTGCCTAGCATACTCCAGTAACTTGTCCACAAATTTGAGGCAACTGCATCTGCCCAACAAGATCTGCTGGTTAAAGATATGAAATTGTAGCCCTGCTGTAGAATTTTCTAGTGAAAAGATCGAGTTTCTTTGCCTTTCTTAAGTTTGGTGTAGAAACAGGCTGCCCCAATGCTACTTCTTGTTCATCGCTGTGACCACCAAGGACCCTGGTGTGAGTGTGTTTGTAAAAATGTTCATATTCTCATGAGAGGACATGGTACCTCCATTCAGTCCTTTTGGTATTGGTGGTAGAGAAGATGGCATTTGCTGCAGAACCCTTACAGACTCCAGAATGTACTCATTTATGGGGAAAGCTACACTGGAGCTACCTGTTGAACCCAAAATGTCCACCAAACAAATGTAAGCTCTCCTGGACTGTCTCCACTTGTATGTCCAGAGAGGAGACCTATTCAACAGGTCCTGATATGCCCTGAAATCATCACAAAGAGGCAAGGACATACCTAACTCTACCACCTCATTGGGAGAGGAAGAAAAAACAGGTTGAGGTGGAGAACCTCCAGAACATTTACAAACACTCCACATGTTGAAAATATTATTTTTATTTACACTAGTGGTTAAATTTGAATATCTAGACCTAATTAGAGATGGTTCATGGACTGCCACCAGTGAAGGAGATTTTTAGGTCATATCATCAGGATGTGGTGTGAGTGTCCCTATATAACTTCTGTCACCTGGGCTTTCTAGGCCAACTGAGGATCCCTCACTGGAGACATTTGATGGGTACTACAAATATTGTTGTGACCATCAGACCCACCATTCACAGTATGGACCTTGATGATATCTGCTTGCTCTAGCAAAGCCTTTATGCCAATCACATAATACACAGGATCCTATTGGACCCTGATAGAGTAAGAAAAGAAATTAGGAAAAAAACATGTTAAAGTTTCCTTCATCTTCTGAAGGTTTGCTTTCAATGTCTCCTTAAAGAGATTCTCTTCTTTGTATACCATGTCTCCACGTTTCTTGTAACTTTCTAAATGAAGGCCCTCATTAGAAAAAGCCGTTTTCAGAATAGTATCACCTACATCAAAAGCCACCAAAACCCAGTACCTGGCTGTCCCAACATTCTCACAGGATCTTCTTAAATTGAGCATGTTTCTCCTGGAGTTGATAGCCTTCTTCCTCACCTCCATCTTACAAACCTACCAGTCTCTCATGACTAAAGGCAAGTGAGTCTAAGGCTGCTATATGGTAAACACTTCTGTCATGGGCACCACCACGTCTGAATTCAGGGGCACCACCACGTAAGCTCAATCAATTTCAGCCATGACCACACTTGCCTTAATCACAAAGCCCTCATGTGGAGGGGGGTGGATACTTACCTGGTAGTATCCTATAGCAAAACATAGTTTTCCTGAGCATCCTGGCCAGTGGGATAGCAGAGTGAAGTGTTCTCCAGGCTTTCAAAAGCACAGTCAAAATAAGGTGCAAATGCATGGCAATCCTACTGGAAGAAGCAGCTTGATCCAGTCATCTCATCCATATCCATTACAGCCTTGGTAGGAAGCAATCCTGGCAACCAGGCCCTTCTAGTGTAGAATCTTAGGTAAAGCCAGGTTCACTAGAGTCAATCACTTTGCAGTAATGCATTGTTGACTGTGGTCTGATAGTAACCGAACTGGAATGCTGTTAAAGGAGGCTTAAGTAGCAGTGGTTGGGTTCCATGTAAAGCACATCTACATTAGTCCAGAAAGCTGAAAGCCCCCCACTTTTCTTATGCAAGATGCTCAAAACTCAAGAGTCAGAATCCTGTGAACATGACATCTTTAAAGAAGCCTTGCAAAACGGTACTCACCCACTGACCCAACCTCAGTATTTTATTTTATTTTATTGGACAGGCAAGTAAAGTATCTTTTTTCATTATCACAGTCTTCATAGTAAAAGGATGTAAGCATCTTCAAGACAATTATATAATTCATGAATCTGCTTTAAAGCACAATTATTACATTTTTTCTGTACCTTTATTTGCCTGATGGTGAATGTGGATGTATGTGTGCTTTGCAGAGCTAAGAAACCCATAAGATTTCAATGGAGCGAACTATTTAGCATACCCAACAACATCATTGAGAGCCTTATATAGAGCTTCAAATATAGAAGTGTGAGTGGAAAGTAGTGTTCTCTCCTGGCAAGTTTTCAGGTAAATTGGATATTGTTAGCTAAGCTGCTGCTTCTCCACACAAGGATAATGCAAAATTGAAAATGAAATTATTAATGATTGCTTGAAAGGATATAAAAAAAGCAACAAAGTAGATATATTTCAAAGGCTAGTTACACATACGATAAAGGGAAACACCTACAATAATTAAAAAACTGATGGACAACTGCTCATTAATCTCACAGTCACTATTAACTTTAGTTTGATTAGACTTTGTGCACATGTGCAAGTTCTTGACAGAACTCTCCCTAGCACCATCTGGTGACTGCCAGTTTGTTACTTGTGAAAATGCACCAACTGCAAAATAAATTCAGTTCACGGCCTTATGGAACAGAAAAATTTACAACAGGTGCCTCACCATAGGCTCAAAAGAACATCAGGCAGGCTGGAATGAATATACACTTAAAATTTATGCTCATGTCACATGTGTTTTTGTCCGAATGTAACAGGAGGATGGGAGTATGAATATGTCTAATTTAGTCATATATGCAATACAAAGTTGTTATAAATACCAAGTATTTCCTACTTCATTACAAATTTAACTTAAAAGCTACCTTAACAGTATTTCAGCTACTTGGTACTTTAAGCACCTGCACATTATGTGGTATATGAAAAAAATTCACAAAATGCATACTTTTCTTATAAAAACATATTGAAAAGATATTCAATGTAGCTTTAAGAGCTGGTATACTAATTTTATTTATTTTTTTAACAATGCATAGCTGTTGACAGCAATATCAGGACACAGCTGCGCAAAAAATGATTCAGCCTCCATATGCTGCCGCGGTGAATACTATACAATAATTCATAAATATGAAGAGTGAAAGTATCATTATTCAATGTCCCTGAAGAAAATGAAAGCCTATTTTTGTTAGTATTCATCCATTCTGAAGAATAATTTAATTTAATTTTAATGTGTGCATTATTTTCCTTTAGCAAAAACTTGATATGGTAAAATAATCAAATACTGAATCAATATGCAATAAAATGTTCTGATATCCCTTTCTATTTGTTTACATTACCATTAAAACAAGATATTGTATATATATCTTTAAAGATGTGTTCCTATTATATCTTACCACTACTACATAACATTATTTATTTGATAATTTCATAGGAAAAAATCTTGCAGTGTTATATCTGAATTACATTAAACAAAATATGTTCACTGTCTTAATTAGTCTATAGGATAGAAATCAAAGGGAGCTGGGATATAAATTGAAGTCTATACATGCCGTATATATCATGTGTACAACAGGGCAGATAGAAGTCAAAAGGTCATTATTTTTCTGAAAATTACATATTCTCATGCAAAATCTGATAGTCTTTATTGATGGACAATGTCATAAAGCCATCACTGTGTTTATAGACATTTAATTGAAGACAGCATAAAACGATAAACTAAGAAACATGCATGGTTGACTCCTCCAATTCAAACCATAAATCATACTGATGTTCAGACAAGTCGCCCAGACACAAATTCTGATGATAGATGAACCATTTAACTTTGATTTTTGAAAGCAATGAGCTCGCTAGCAATATCTCACACTGACTAATACCACATATGGTCATATAAGAACTCATCAAAAATCCATTTTTCCCTTGTGTGGATGCTAAAATTATCTTCTAAATGATCATTATTAAAAGTATGCAGTGTGTAACATCTTTCTAATGTGCATAGCTAGATTCAAAGTCTACTTGCTTCAGTAAGCAATGATTTTATTACTATTTCTAATCTTAAAAGAAGGGCTCTTAAAATATAAATAAAAAAGATGAGGTAATCATAAAATTAATTTATAAAATGCATTATAGAAAAGCTAACAGAACAAATGAAGGGAAAGGAACTATTTTTTTTAAGTTCTTGGCATAACATATTTTCTCTAGATGACAAAATATACTGTAGCAAACACCATTATGGTGACTCCTGAATCATAAAATCCTTGTATCACATCACATTTATAATCAATATCCTATAAGAGGTATCAAAAAGTGCCCGTATTTCCAGATGTTTCCTATTTTTGAAACTCTAATGAATATTATACACAATTAGAATCCAAAAGACAATTAAAAACAACTTTAAATGAATAAAAATTGAAAATAATTAATCAGCAGTGGTAAAGTTAAGGCAGCATGAGCATTTTCATTAGAAATCTTGGTTTCTAGGATTTATACTATAATGCAGCTTTTAATACATATAGTGAAACAGTGAGTGTGTGTGTGTAAAAAAAATACAGAGATGCACATATGCGCATAA